>NC_087078.1:52664-230074 GCF_026151205.1 Bolinopsis microptera | reverse complement strand
GAAACATCATTGCTAGATACTCCATCTTCCTTGTAGCTGTGTTGAGTATCTCCCGTACCCTCTCCCTCTTCTTCCCCTTCCTCCGACTCAAAACATGGAAGATAGTGACTCTGATGTGCTGCTATCTAGGGTTCCTGGTGTTGCAGGGGACTGTGCCTTTCTGGAGGGGGCAGCGGTACATTTACTTTAAAGAGTACGTCCAGTGCTTCAGCCTTCTGGGGGATTTGTTCGAGTACAACAGTGCAGGATTCATCATTTTCTACCTAATCTTTATTCAGGTTTTTTAAATTATTTTTTCCTTCAGACTTCTGTTTTCTTTCATTTATTAATTTTTTAGTTCCATTCTCAAACTGTTGATGACTCACTTCTAAAATGTATAAACCTTTACACACCTTATATACACCTTATATACCCACAGCTGGAGTACATAGCCCCACTACTCCCAATACTGATAAGCTGCGGAATGAGCACGCGAGTAATACGCGCAGTGCACGTGCAGACTCACGAGAAGTCCCACGCCGCGCGGAGGAGACAAGCCACCTGGACCATCATTCTCTTCACTCTTCTATACGTAGTGTTCAACATTCCTGCTGTGTGCTTTGAGATTATAGGTGCAGTGGACATGTACTCCGGGGGGAGGTACAACTTCTTCCGGTGGGATCTAGGACACAGGTACTTCAGGAACATGATCACGGTGCTGAGTATTGGTATAAACGCTGCTGCTAATCCTGTGCTCTACTTCTGGAGAATGAGGGGGATAAGAGCCTCTACAAGAACCAGGATCACCATGGTTACCATCGCTCTCAAAATCAACGTGGAACACAAAAGTCAGCTCTCTGTACCAAGGAAACGTCAGATAACTCTATCAGAACTATAATGAGAGAAGACTCCTGTAGAATTATAGGGTTCCAACATTATAAAAGTATAAACATTATAAACTCCTCAGATACTGCCGGCGGGGGGGGGGGGTACCAATGGCATAAATGGCATAATGGAGAATTGGCCAATAAAAATTTCCATTTATGCCATAAAACGTATGCCATTTATGCCATTTTTGATATAATACATTTCTATTTTCTTTATTTGTCATATGAATCTTTAACAATCATTCCAAGCGTTATAAAGCATGAAACATGTCTCTTATTCAAGTACTAATAATAATTTGCGAATTTAAAGTCAAATATGAAGACCTAAATTCATGGCATAAATGGAGAATTGGCCAATAAAAATTTCCATTTATGCCATAAAACGTATGCCATTTATGCCATTTTATGCCATTGGTACCCCCCCTGCCGGCGTTATGTGTGTTATAAATGAATCTAGATACGTCTGCGTGCCGTGTCTATATAAATATTATAGGCCATGTCGAGAGGGCGGATCAGCTAATCACTTAATCAGAGAATCAGGAACACTGCGCACAAACAAAACGATGTATAACGACACTTAGACAGATTGAGAATTAAACACAGTAAGAAGACACAGACAATTCAACTGTGTTGGGGTTTCTAGTCATCGGTATTACAAAAACGTATCTTTTAAACACAGTAAATATGATGGTGTATCTAATTACATCGCAACATGCACGACACAGTTTTATATATTGGATAACGTTTTTGTTTTCGATAAATAATAAAAAACTTATTTTTTTGTGTTTATCATTATAACAGCTTAATTTAGATTTTAATTGATTTTAAGATAAGGAACGATTTTAAGGTTTAGATTTAAATGCGAAGAAAAGTTAAGAAACGTAAGTTGAGAAATACAAATGTTATAATCGTACTGTTTATGAAGGAGCACTGTTGGAAAAGATAAAATCGTGCTCATTATGTCGCAAATCTAGTTAAAAACTGAACAGATCAGGAAATTGCGATCAATAATGAGTTTTACACTGCGGATTATGGGCAGATAACCCTAACCCTAATATATGCTCCAGCCACCATGACTAACATAATAACACTTTCTGTTTAGCAGAGATCCATTAATCATGATCGTTAAGAGAAATATTTAGATATTTCTAGCTGTATTTTATCCGGATATAAGATTTAGGAACGGTAATTAGCGGTTAAGAAACGGTTATGAGTCAGCTATTAACCGGGTACTAGTCAGATTAATAACCGGCTGCGGATGACTAATAACAAAACTTATCGATTATCACACTTTATATTTTAGATGTAAAAACTTTCGTGTAATTGTTTGTAAGCGGCAAGTAATGCTGAGAAACTAAGCATCAGCCAGACTGTGACTCCTACTTAGTTTCCCAACATGTCACATGTCACATGTCACATGTGAACATGTCACATGTGACATGTGACAGCTGGACTATCGATTAAACAAGGTGTCAGGTAAAACAAACCTATTGAAACCTTATAACACGTACAATGAAACCGAAACACTAAAACAAGTGCTGACTCAAGGTGGTGTGTAAAATGCATAAATATTATTATACTGGTTTGTGTGATCTGTAATATGGCTATGGTAGAATTACCTTCATATTCACAATGTATGGACAATGTTACCATGGTTAACCACCCCTATGAGATTCTATTTTTAGATAAGGAAAGTACCAAAAATAGAGAAATAATTCATATTTTATTGCTAGAGACTGTGGGATACTGAGGGGAAAGGAAGCAGTTCTAACGAGCGCTTCTCAAACACAAGGATATATCTTGTGAACTTGGCTAGTATATATGAAACATTTGACATGGAGTTGTAGAGTGAGCTATGTGCCTCGCCGGGCTAAAGTAGTGGATGTCCTTGCTGTACGGCAAGTTAAACAAGGAACTGAAACTACTAGGTTCCGTACAGACTCAACTCTGCACCCATGTCAATATGTTCATTATATGCAAGCCTCTTGATTTATAACTAATAATTGTAGAAAATGTCTTATCAATTTTAAATGGTTCTTGATGTATGATTTGAGTTTATTCTACAACAGGACCATAACACAGAGAAGAGGAGGAGGAGAAGACAGGACACAGAGAAGAGGAGGAGAAGCTACTACTACTACTACTAGCCCACATATCGGCTAAATGGGTGATCAGTACGCAGCTCCCGAATACAGAGCTGCTCTCCTCCGATCCGGCGTGTGAGTAACCATGGTAACACTTATACACTTACACACTTACACACTTACACACTTACACACTTACACACTTACACACTTACACACTTACACACTTCTTATTCGTTACTTTTAGTTGTAATTTTAGTTTGCTTGGATTCATTTAAATAAGGCTTCCAAGTTTTAGGATACTCCGAAAAATCTTTGATCTATATAATACGTATTGCGTAAAATTTGTAAAAAAAGTGTATTGCTAAAACTTCGTACGCGTTCCTAATTCTTGCACAAATATTTAGTTTAAATAACGTGCGGAAGGCTTTTAAAAAAACTTTGCGGAGAGTTTGTTGAGCCGCGCGCATTAAAAGTTTGAATGAATAATTATAGTATCGTCTGCAAATTGATAACTATAATTCAATAATTCTGATGACAGTGATTTTGCAGGAACCTTAAACAAACCGGTTAAAGCAATCAATACATTGACAGAAGCACGTTTTACAATGAACAAATCAAGGAAATAATAGCAGTAAATATCTTTTATCAGACCTCATGGATACTTCACTAATGACAGTAAATATCTTTTATCAGACTTCATGGATACCAGGTAACCAAGGTGACAAGGTAACCAGGGTAACCAGTGGATGCTTCATTTCGAAAATTTAACTGCGATATCCTGCTGAGCAGGATTCCTGCTCTCGTACCACTGTGAAGTAGTGTATAAGTAGTGTTGCTATGGTGACAAGAGTATAAGTCAGGTCGGAGCTAGCAACCGACTAATCAATCAAACTGTAACTGGTTGGTTATTGTAATTGGTTGGCTGATCTTTGTCCAAAAATTTATTAAATTGATGCTAATTTATGTAAAATCGAATGTATCAACACAATAAAAGAATAAAGATCGCCTAATCCACGCCGTGGGGCACACAATAAAGATAGCTTAAGTCACGCCGTAGGGCACACAATACAAACAGCTGATTAACGACCCAGCTGTGCACCCATTACTCAGCTATAGTGGGTAACACAAACATCAACCCTCATGTGATATTGATTAATTCTTATTGTACATGTTGCACTTGTTAAGTCTCCCTAATAACCCAGCCTCAAAACCCCGTGCTATCTGAATACCCCGTTAAGTAGGTA
The DNA here is from genome assembly GCF_026151205.1 of Bolinopsis microptera. Taxonomy (NCBI): domain Eukaryota; kingdom Metazoa; phylum Ctenophora; class Tentaculata; order Lobata; family Bolinopsidae; genus Bolinopsis; species Bolinopsis microptera. The sequence goes on along the minus strand of NC_087078.1, from coordinate 225,877 downwards.
AGCAAGAGATCACAATATCTGAATATCATTCAGCGTGCTCTTATGCTCTTATGCTAACGTTATTAACGTTACTAATATAGTAATATAACAGCCATGCGTGAAGAAACGAGATTCTATTTATTGCTAATGATTATTCTTGCTACGGATTATATAAATGGTGCAATCTATAATTAGTGAAACTGAGTGAGGTAACTATGCAAATAACAATAATACCAGGTGTTATAAGAACTTTCTGACTTTCTGAATAGTAATACTAATAGTAAGTGCAATAATACTATAAAATTAGCTAAAGGGTAAATACTCATCATCAACAATAATACCAGGTGTTGTAACTACTGCACTAATAAATTATTGCACCTACTATTAAGTCAGAAAGTTGCCAATGATAAATAAAATTAGCTAAAAGGGTAAATACTCATCATCCCAGGCTTCTTTGCACTATGGCACCCCTGTGTAGTTGGTTATTGTAATTGATTGGCCACAAAGTCATTAGATCGATGCTAATTTATGTAAAATCGAATGTATCAACACAATAAAAGAATAAAGATCGCTTAAGCCACGCCGTGGGGCACACAAAACTAACAGCTGATAAACGACCCAGCTATAGTGTTTAATGGGTACACAAACATCAACCCTCATGTGATATTGATTAATTCTTATTGTACATGTTGCACTTGATAATCTAAGTTACTCACACTCCAAGTCCAGAGGGAGGAAGCTAACAGTATTGTTTGATAAATCAGTTTTTACCGCATCAAAACTATAATATTAACTTATATCCCTCTGTACATGTTAAAGTTGCGGTCGTTAATTTCAATATAATTACTTTACTGTTCACCGCAACAGTAAAGTAATGCCCTTACCAATTACCATATCTGGCATTCGCTCAACCGAAACGTGGAAACGACCAGTGATCGTTGACAGTGACTTAACGAAGTAGTAGTGAGTAGCAATTAGTAAACCCGCGAATCGCGATGGGTTTGTCCCTAAAATTGAAAAAATTAGGTGATTTTAGAGGATACGGTGTTAAAATTGATGCCGAGGTGTCATTTAAATGGTACAGAATAAATACGGATATATATAGATATATATAGTCAACGCGTTGTTTTACTGACAGTAGTGGCTGACTAACAATATATATATATATTGTTAATTACAGAGGGTCTTTTTCTTTATTGTCACCATAAAGTGAGAACGTTTTGAGTTAGGAACTCCAAAATTTACAGACACATTTGGTTTGATAATTGAAGTGCTTTCATAAAATTTCAAGTTGGTCGTTTACAATTTAACCGAGTTATGACAATTTTAAGATCTGGCGGAGGGTGACCGACAACTGAACCCAATTGAACCTAGTTCCCACACAGTTAACAGGCTCCCAATCAGCTTAATTGGGTGACCAATCAGCTTAAATCCCAAAACGACAACTGAACCCACGTTATATCACAACTGCACCGAAATCGGAAATACGACAACTGAACCCAACGATCGGATTTTCAGGTTCTCCTTCTTCGCAGGGGACCAGGGACAAAAGAAAATCGCGATTATTTTTGACGGACTATACATAAAATTTATCGCAAAGAATGGGAAAAATCGCGATCCCGTGCGATTTCCTTTTGTCCCAGCAGGGGACTGTGGTCATTATCACTATAGGATAGATCATGACCACTGTAATTTAGAGCATTGGAGCCCTGTGCTTACCCCGGTAAAATATTAACAAGTGGAGAAAAACGTTAAACTTCGTGTTCTCCGCATGACCATTGCTTCTCTAATCCTGCATACAGATTACTTTTCAACAGGCTAGTCACTACTACAATACCATTAGTTGAGGTAAGCCCACTCACTTAAAAAGGGTAAGATCCCCAGTTGACTTGGCCGTGTTATGAGGCTGGTTGAATGGGGCAAATATGTTGCAAGTCTTTGCCTGGGGTCAATATTACCAAGCTGTCAAAATATCATTAGTGAACTAGTAGCTCACTACTCAAAAAGACAAGTAAACCTTGTTATTGCAGCTGTCTCAATAGACGGAGAAGACGTATATATTTTTGTTGAATATTATAACTAGAAACCAGGCATCAGCTAAACTAGAGCGGTATTTGGAAACCTGTTTATCTGTTAGTTATTTCTAACTGACGCGGACAATTGGGTTCAGTTGTCGTTTCAAAGTTAATTAGGTGGACTGATTGGGTTTAAGATTATTTTCCCAAGCTACCCTGTCTAGAATATCCTGATCAACAAGGGAGACTTTAGTTCACATTGTCTGCATTGTAGTTACCATGGTTACACTGCTAGTTACATTGTCTGTATTGCAGACACAGTTGTTTTTGTGTCGGTTGTTTCCTAGTTCAGCTGTGTAAACAAACAATGTTGATATCACGTGATATAAACTGCATCTCTGCTGGAACACTATGTTGCTGCAGCAATATAATTAGGAGGGTCTCTCAATCAGACCCCTTTAAAGAAACTAGCGAGTCTTGTCACCATAACGACACTAGCGAGTCTTGTCACCATAACGATATTAGTGACTCTTGTCACCATAACGATATTAGTGACTCTTGTCACCATAACGACACTAGCGAGTCTTGTCACCATAACGACACTAGCGAGTCTTGTCACCATAACGACACTAGCGAGTCTTGTCACCATAACGACACTAGTGAGTCTTGTCACCATAACGACACTAGTGACTCTTGTCACCATAGCAACACTAGTGAATCTAATGAAGGGTCAGTAATACGAACAGTAAGAGCACGTGCTCAGCAGCTGTTAGGACAAGACAACACCCCACAACAGAGAGAACAGCAGTGTTACCAAGGTAACTGGACAGCTAGAGGTACAGACTGTAAGACAGCAGTAAGCTGGCAGAGCGGATTTGGAAAGTGTGTGGGACTTGTTCTGTCTCTCAAACAGTGGGAACACAGTTCCCTCCTTCACAAAGCTGGCTTACTCTCCAACTTGTAAGCGTTCTTTATTTACATCACTTATAGTTAGGGATTTCACTTTGAGAATTAGCATTTCAATATGCTGCTTAGCAGCAAGTTAGCAAGTTAGCAAGTTAGCAAGATAGAAAGTACCGGCTATATTCTGATCATTAACACGAAGCATTAGAAGAAATTGAAAAAATACGCTTCGAGATGTTGTTCCGACTTCCGTTCAACAGAATATTAGAATTAGATTGGCGTTCAGGGCAAATAAATATAGTTCAGGACAAATAAATATTCAACACCTGTTTCAAGTATTTATGTAAGATAAAATTCTGTTTGCAAATTGCAATAACATCGCCTCAATATTCCAACAAAATTAAAGCTTTAATTCGGTGAGTGGTAGCATGTATGTATGTGGTTAATCTGTCAGTCAATAAGCAAAATACTTATCCAAAAACTATTTCATAATAACTTATTAAAGCATGTTTTTTAATTAAATTTCGCGTGTCAAATATTTTTTGAGTGCGACAACTTTTAGGTCGCGTGCACATTTGCTTCAGTGCAGTTAAATTTAACATGTCGAGATGGTATCCCAGAACTGATTACTAACCACGCAGTTAAAAACCTGCCATCATTACAGACAGTCACTAACACACAAGGCTGTAGTCACTAACACATAGTTACCATAGTAACACCTTAGTAACACCTAGGAACGAGTATTCTACTACAACACTATACTCTAATCTTGTAATCTGGCAAACTACTAAGACATAAGAGTAGAATGTTAGAGTGCAGACGTCCCGACGTCCGCGTAATGAATTTTGCCAGGAACAATCCAAGATGAAAATATTTAAAGAATGTCTCATAATTATACTTTGGGTTGGAAGAAGATAACATAGCAGTAGTGGCTTTTAAGATCCTACGGACGTGAGGTTAGTGAGGTTAGTGACACTCTAACAAACTACTTGTATGTAATAATATGTTGTATTTTGCAGGATTACTCGATTAAATTTGCGGTACTTTAGCCGCCTCTCACTCACTTACCTTGGGGCTTGGAGAGTCGGACGCGCCCCAAGGACTACTTGTTCCTGATTCAAAGCAACATGCATTACCTCTCTGTACTACAAATAACAGTTACAGCAGACTTGGCCCTGAAAAAAATAAGATATTTTCCCATCAATTGAACTAAAAATAAAGGGCGATGATTGCAGAAGCAGACACATAAATTCAAGGCAGTCCCCAATGGAAGAGCTTCCAGAAAGTGCGATTCACAGGGGCCACTGCTCTCACTCCAGCTTTTACAAAATACTACTTACTATAAGATGTAGTGTGCTCCTTCATAAACAAAAGACACTCGCGATCAACACGATTAAAAACATGATTTTATAATTGAAATTCATATTATTACAATATATCTATAACATTTATTGAGGACGTTACAGAAGGAATTAATTTACGTCCAACAATGGCGTTTCTCTTGTCGCTAATATGCAATATTTCGGGAAAAGAACTGAAAAACAAAAGAACCGAAGAACGCGAACTTCTAACCGAGACTATTACAACTGTACAACTAGTACAGTAGTTGCCATGACAACTGCTCGCCATCACAACCCTTGACTCAGGACTCACAGTCAATTTCCTGAAATTTTCACATTTCCAAAAATCGGCTACTTCTAGGATTCTTTCACGAAAATTTCTGCTTTTCTCTGGGTAGGCTCAGTGATGACAATGTTCTAATGGTAAATGGATTGTTCACATCTACAAAGTCTCCACATAATGATAATATGTCGTACTCAATGAGAACTATATTATTATGTAGAACCCCTTTCAGTTCCGTGGAAGACTACAAGACACTAAACCTATTATAGAATGAATTATCAGTATCTTAACACAACATCGGCACTTTCTATCAGATTTAACAAAGTCGGCTTCTCAAATAATTACTCCGAAGAAAGCATATTTTATATTTATAGAGTTTCCAAGTAACGCATATACAGCATGGAAACCTTTAAAAAAGAAACCTCTCATAAATTTGATAATGAAAATAAATACGTTTTCGGTATGTTTTTACCACGTTGAGTGGAATTTTCACACGTGTAAAAAAAGAAGTGATATATTGTGTCTCATGAGTACACTCTCCCGACCCTTTGTAGCTGTGATTATCAGCACTGTCTCCTTAAAATGGTGTTTACCAGAAGTAGTAGCGAACTGCGAAGTAATACCAGTGGAGTTCTGCTGTTTTTAATTTAAACTATCGTCGATAATTTAGAGGGCTTTTCTGATACGAACTGGCACAGAATGATAGAATGATATATTAGCACTAAGAAGTGTAGTCGAGTTATCCTGCACATTTGCAGTTTCTCTAAGTATCCAGAATTTTCTCTTTAAAAGGTTAAAAGGTGCGATAAGCTCCTACTCTTCCTTTGTAGTCCTTACACGTTAAGTCGTTAAACAGGCAAATCTGAATGATAGGTAGGCAGGGGTGCTTTCACCACTCCTCAGCTCCATCTAGCCTCTGCGATCCTCTCAGTCTGTTTGTACAGGTTCTCTTACTAATAATACTCACAACAAAGTATCAGTTTAAGAAGCTGATTAGGATTAGTAACCATGGTTACTGGGGGCTGAAGAAGCGTCCTTGACTGCTCTGAATCTAAGAGAACTGTAAAATCGGAGGACTAATTTCAAGACGGAAAATTATGCAATCTTAGGAGAAATACTTCGATAAAACAAAAGCTTAGGAGTATTCCGGCAACACTTCCACTTGCCTAACTATTGTCAAAGTGTCAACGCTTATTAGGACTTGTAACTGCAGGAGTGCAGGCTATTATACTTGTCACCTTCCCGGCTATTTCACTATTCCTGAGCAGAGTGTTCAGTAGTACCAACTGAAAACTGAGCAGAGTGTTCAGTAGTGGACAACTACTCACAACTACTAATTGTTGGTCGTGCATAAAATGTAGTGTCGAATAACAGATACTAAAAGATGGAACTACAGCATTACAAAGTTACCAGTGTTTATCGGCAGTATCCGAGTAGCCCAACATGTGTGAGCGAACAGGTGTTCCCGAACCCTAACCCTAGCCCTAACTCTAACCCTGTTCGGGAACACATGTCATGATACTGCCAGTGCCTGTTTATCTATATATAAGTATATATTATATAACAGTTAACAGTGCATATGTTTTTAGAGTGTTTAAGTCGTTAATAAACATGTTACTCGTATCCTAAGACTTTTACAAGCGTTGCTGTTACCATGACAAAAAGCGTTGCTGTTCACGTGTTACGTGAGATAACGACATGGTTACTGCCAACAATTACAACATTTGTAGCTGTAATTTACAACGAGGTGTAGTTTAAGATAAAGTTGATGTTCGTCGTAAAAATGTATTATCAACGAATAATAAAATACCACCAATTGTTGCCATGGCAACTAGTATACCACCAATTGACAAAAACGTTTCGAAAGTAATATTCGGTGCAATAACCAATAACGAGTAAAAATCGTTCGGTATTAGAATGTATCAGTTCGGTATTAGAATGTATCAGTCATCACTTATTAGCTGTTGACCAGACGTGGAGGATCAAGTTACGATGAAATGTATTTTTTATTGAAAATGCAGTTCTTAATTAACATTATGAATGAGGTACACCTTACAAGAATAAGCTTCCAAAGGGACCTATTTAATGTATTACTCACTCTTCTACCAGAACTAGTTATGTCAGTGACTTTATTGACGGGAATAAAAATAGAATTAATAAAACAAAACAATAGAAAAAGCAGCATTCCTGATAAATATTCTTGTCGTGTCAAGAATGCATAAGGAATCCCGCTGTGGTAAGTAACCATAGTAAGGTAGTTTAGCAAGCCAGTTCTCTCTTTTAGGTGGCTTCAACCCAGTTAGCTTTATTTATAGGATGATACCTGGTTACCTGGTTACCTGGTTACCTAACAAACCTAAATATCAAGTATACGCTCTCCTAATTGATGTGCTGTTATAAGTGTGATGATGAGCACCCACAACCTAGGTATCAATCAGGGTAAGCAGGTAAGCAGGTAACCAGGTAACCAGGTAACCAGGTAACCAGGTAACCAGGTAACCAGGTAACCAGGTAACCAGGTAACCAGGTAAGCAGGTAAGCAGGTAAGCAGGTAACCAGGTAACCAGGTAACCGGGTAACCAGATAACCAGGTAGAATACTTGATATTTAGGTTTTATATTCGCATTATATTCAGGTATTCGGATAAGAAATATATGTACACTTTATATAACCATAATAAATAGGTTATATCGTTATTACTTACTCGTTAATCGCCCAATAAAAGCAAAATAAAGAAATGTGTGCTGAGTTTTGCTATTGTGAGATGTTGTTTAACAGCGACTGTTAAACGTATATATTGGGTGTTACTGATTACTTGACTACTACAGGTTACTGGGACTGGAGAAAAGCAACCCCTTGTAACCTAGCAACCCCTTGTAACCTAGCAACACCTTGTAACCTAGCAACCCCTTGTAACCTAGCAACCCCTTGTAACCTAGCAACCCCTTGTAACCTAGCAACCCCTTGTAACCTAGCAACCCCTTGTAACCTAGCAACCCCTTGTAACCTAGCAACCCCTTGTAACGTAGCAACCCCTTGTAACCTAGCAGCCCCTTGTAACCTAGCAACCCCTTGTAACCTAGCAACCCCTTGTAACCTAGCAACCCCTTGTAACGTAGCAACCCCTTGTAACCTAGCAGCCCCTTGTAACCTAGCAACCCCTTGTAACCTAGCAACCCCTTGTAACCTAGCAACCCCTTGTAACCTAGCAACCCCTTGTAACCTAGCAACCCCTTGTAGTGTAGAAACCCGCTAACTACAAGTTCATTATGAGATTAAACCTAGCTTCAATAAGCCAGCTAGCTTCATTAAACCAGCTTACCTGCTAAGCTTTATTCGAGGAAAGTTAAAATCGGTTACTGTCATGAAGATGCCAGCGAGCTAATAGGTGAGACCGAGCTAATAGGTGAGACCGAGCTAATAGGTGAGACCAGTGCGCGGTTCTACTTATAGACTAATGGCAAAGCCGCGCACTGGTGACGACTATAATTAGCTCGGTCCCACCTAGTTACATCTTTTGTTCTAATTTATTTTCATCATTCCTTTTGCTCCGTACTGTAGAAAAGTAGAAATTATGGATTTTATTTGACTGCAAATTTTTAAGTATTTCCTAAACAATACTTAAACTGCATCAAAATAAATCAATCACGACCAAAGTTATGATTATTCATAGCGTGGGCATCACAGTTATAGGTTGATGAGTGCGGAACCGCGCCATAAATATTATTAGTCTCTTATCTTATCTTATCTTATGAGTAGTAGTATTGTTTATATTATGTAGATAAGATGCGTAATAAGAAATTATCATATTGACACACAATATTCTACTTTAAGCTCACTGATTTCTCATTTTGTTTGTAAGGTCTATTTATAATTATAGGGAACTTATAACGAAAAGAAAGAATGGTTCCTAGGATCCGATCAATACCTAAGATGAGAAGTACGTGTCATACCTTGTCAGAAGTACGTACTTGTACGGTATTTTGAAAAGTACGAACAGTACGTTCTTCTCATATTAGATCAATACGTATCTCATATTTGAGAATCAATAGTCAATCTTTAAGACTATCACTATAATTATAAGAACCACCTTTATACTGAGTCACTATTATTATAAATCACAAACCACTAATAATACCGTTATTACACTGTGATAAATTGCTGAAGTTCAATAAACTATTAGTGATTTCATGGAAATTTAATTAATCTAGACTAATTCATCCACTAATCACCTTCCAAGCTCAACTTTTAAAAAAAACTTTAAATGTAAGGGTGCAGAGGTCAAACAATATTAAATTAAAAACGATAAAATCTAAGCAATTTTTCGACATTTCTATACCCGTTTCCATAAATATAATTATCCAGGGTAAAACGATTCCCTGACAAATATTAGCTGCAGCTATTTTGCTGCTGTTACTGCAAAGGTGCCAAGAAATTTGGCAAATGACATTTTTAATGTTTCATCAAAAGTTTTGCAGTTTCGCAAATTTCACAAAAACAAATACTTCAAAAATGCGTTGCTAAATGAAACTGAAAATATTTTTTGTCATCTACAACTGATTGAGAGCTTACGAAAATATCATCCAATCAGGAATATTATATTTTTATAGTGCTGACAGATCACTAAACAACCAGCGCCAAGTTACAACTAGTAGTGGAACAAGCCGTGCTGGCGTTCTTCATTGCATAATGCATATTCATCTCTGGTGTATTCTCCAAATATTGTTGACTAAAACATTTAACATTGTTTAATGTATAGAGCTCAAACTCAAAATATTACGTAGACGTTATATTAATGCGGCACACGCGACTCAAAATGTAAACAACGTTCCCATCCTGATGTTACCTCTAGCTCTCATACAAAAACCCTATTGTATGGGAAAAACATAATCCCATCCCCGGCATCTGAACTTTCAGTCTTTGCAACCAGTGACCGCTCAAACCGGCCACGTGCATTATTACCACTATTTAAGGGTTTTTAAAACAAAAATACTATTAGCACAAATTCTTACAAAATAAGCGATGGTTTATAGACGCACTGATATCGGGAGACTCACAGGGGGAGCTGGTTTCAGCCCCCCCCCCCTGGGAGACTCACAGGGGGAGCTGGTTTCAGCCCCCCCCCTGGGAGACTCACAGGGGGAGCTGGTTTCAGCCCCCCCCCCCTGGGAGACTCACAGGGGGGGCTGGTTTCAGCCCCCCCCCCTGGGAGACTCACAGGGGGGGCTGGTTTCAGCCCCCCCCCCCCCTGGGAGACTCACAGGGGGAGCTGGTTTCAGCCCCCCCCTGGGAGACTCACAGGGGGAGCTGGTTTCAGCCCCCCCCCCCTGGGAGACTCACAGGGGGAGCTGGTTTCAGCCCCCCCCCCCTGGGAGACTCACAGGGGGAGCTGGTTTCAGCCCCCCCCCCCTGGGAGACTCACAGGGGGAGCGGGTTTCAGCCCCCCCCCCCCCCCCCCTGTGGACTGTTGACACACGCTGCAACCCCTTTTGATTCGCGTGCACGAGAGGTATACAACGTGTAGCAAGTGGACTGTGAACAACCATCCAAACCAAAATTAACAACACTAACGACAACGTTGTTCTACCTGATCGGACGTTATTTGAGCGGACATTAAAATGAACGCTCGAAGGCATTTATTTGATTTAACTACTTTATCGGATTTTGTTTGAATGGACATTGATTGATCGCTATCCTCTCGTTGGCCACCCAGGCCCAGCCTCTCTCTGTCAAAAAAAGGACCTCAAGCGTCCAATTAATGTCTGTTCAAATAGGCTTGACCAGGAATTTCCACCTCAAGCGTTCAGGAATTCTGTGGAGTATGCACATCGTAACATTAACAACATGGTTACTGGGCGGCGCTCAGCCTGTGGCTGTCATTCCTGTCATTCCGCCGAATCTCTATTTGTTATTATTTTTTGAACATAATAGCACTAGCAGGTAGCAACATGGATTTCATAGCAGCAACATGGATTTCATAGCAGACACTGACAAAAATGCACATAACTCACATGGAACGAATACATGGAACAAATACAATAACCAATGTAAAAAAGCCAAAGGCATACTTATACAATGTTGATGGATGATACACGTTTAAATGTCTACCAAGAAGCGTGTGCCTTCTTTACGCCGGGTCAGTTCATTAACAATGAGCAAATACAATGCGGGAGAGCTGTAATATATTAATATTTAATTGGACGTGACTTGGGGTTCATTCCGAAGACCGTGAATTATGGATAACAGCTGAAAAGCTGACTCGATTAGTCTACCCAAAAACCCGAACTTAACGATCCTAAGCAATGTAGTTGTACAACGGTTACCTGGTTACCTGGTTACCTGGTTACCTGGTTACTTGGTTACTTGGTTACCTGGTTACTTGGTTACCTGGTTACATGGTTACCTGGTTACTCGGTTACCTGGTTACCTAAGCAATGTACAACTTCTGGACCCTGGGAACATTTTCATAACAAGGGTAACCATCCATTATTTGATTCCTTTTATGGCAGTGTGATATCTACCCACTCCCAAGGATTATCGGTTTCATAAACACGAAGAAAAAGCTTAAAGTTTAACTTTAAATTTCCACATTCAAAAGTTTTACCGAAGTAAGCACATAATGCTTTAAGTTTATCTTACAGTGGTCATCTTGACCACAGCCCATTAGAAAAGGAAGAATGGACTTGGGGACACTATATAACTCTTGTATATTATAACTATAAGCCTTCATCTTCCTGTGTAACGATTCCTTTTGTATAACGAACGGAACTTCAAGACTTAACGGGCCCGTGGAAATCTGAAATTTCCTTTTGTACGACAGTAAGATTCAATTACAGAATCCTTACTTTACCGCGTAAAGCTTAAGGAGCAGCGGTTTATTATACATTTTATTCAAGGCTAAATGCTAATTGACAAGACAATGGTATTGGCCTCTTTTACAAAGTACTAGTAGTCAAACCATGTGACACAGTAACAATACAAGGGATATGCAACCTGTAGCAAGGTAACCAGGTAACCAGGTAACCAGGTAACCAGGTAACCAGGTAACCAGGTAACCGGGTAGCAGTGGTGTGCGCCGCCGTGTTCTACCAAAATCGGCGGCGGCGTGGCCAAAATTAGCGGCGGCGGCGTTCGGCGGCGTGGCCTGTGGACAATTGGCAGTTTCAGTTGTGAATCGACAAAATGGAAATTCATTGCTTAGGTAAAGGATTGACTTAGTATTAATAAGGTTTAGACAGTTGCAAATTTCACTTCAATTCATCGTTGATCGTATGACAGGAATTCACAATTTCATGAAACATTGCATATGCTACATCGAACTACTTGACGTCAGACATGCTAGAGGGATTTTATAATTATATTCAGCAATTATGCCTCGATCATCATTAATTTTTTTGAGTAATTTTTTGTAAATTCAAATTTTAAAAATACCACGTTCACGCCGTTTGCGCCGCCGATAAATTGTTCGGCGCAGCGGCGTGGGCTAAAAACCCGGCGGCGGCATTCGGCGGCGGCGCACACCCCTGCCGGGTAGCCAGGTAACCAGGTAACCAGGTAACCAGGTAGCAAGGTAGCAAGGTAACCAGGTAACCAGGTAACCAGGTAACCAGGTAACCAGGTAACCAGGTAACCAGGTAACCAGGTAACCAGGTAACCATGTGACACAGTAACAATACAAGGGATTTGCAACCTGTAGCAAGGGGAACCAGACACGAGGGCGAATCACATGAATAACTTCATGTGTTAACAAACAGGTTTTTTGATGTTCTCAACAGTCAGGTTGACGTAAAGCTTAGCTCGAAGAATTGGGTCTACTCACATATAAATTTGAAACGAAACATAGTGATGTGACAAACAATCAGCCAGGCCTCGCCTGAGAAAAATTTGATAAAATATGCACTATACTAGGCAATACTGTACCATTGCAAAATTATGTGAGCCGCGCATACAAAATATACTTAATTGTATTGTAGCTTAGGTAGCTAAGCAGCCCCCTTATATTATGCAATGTTAGTGTTTTGCGCGCACAGGTAACAGAACGCGTGGAAAGTTTATCCAAATTATAATCATCTCTTTTTCAGTGTGGCGGATAGATGGCAGATTCTGGACTACATTAACAACAGCAGGTAACTATGGCAACTTTATTCTCAAGTGTATCGTGTAGCAGGTAACTAAAAATACAAAAGCAACGTTTAAGTGCAGTGGATGTAAAATTGCACTTTTTACCAATTTCAAAACTTTTTCATATCATTCGTGATTCAGTGTTATTTGCACTTTTCTCTATTTTACGAAATTTGCAAATTTTTTGACACAACTCTGCATAATTTGTGTCAATTATGTAATAGATCTGAAATGTATGGAAGCGTTTTGTAAAACATTTCCCTTGAACGTTTTTTATTATTCTTTGACATACGTTGCATGCCACTTTCCGCCGCAACGTGTATCAAATTATTCTAAACTGAACAATCATGTGACTAGTGTGAGGCAACGTTAACCTGGTAATTATGGCAACGTTATTAATATTATAAACAGAGCATCATGTCTCTGGACGTTCCTCGGACTGAGTGTAAACTGTAACGAGATATAAGAGCGAATTTTACAGAACGTGTTAAGATATGTTCACTCTCTGCTGCAGTCTCAGAAAAATGCTGGTGAATTTCAACGGTAAAGGTACTTAAACGCACTTTTAAGTTTTAACGCAGAAATAATTCCAAAACACTTTACGAACTTTTCCCGAAAAATTAACGCACGAACAAACCTATGCTCAGACATAAAGAGTTTGAAATCCGAGTCTGTCCTCAGTACATGGCAGGGTATTATGGCGGATATGAAGTTGAAAAAGAAACTGAGATAGAGTTGAACACAAACAACACGTCCCTTTAAGGTAAGAATATCTGAGTGTGAGATGTTAAAAGTGTACTAATACAAAGGAGGGCATTTGGCAGTCCCTAACAATGGCCTACCAATTTAGCTGCAAAAAAGCAATCGAAGGCTTTGTCATGCCACAAGGGAATCCAGTACACACCACAAAGGTTTTAGCTATTGTAAGAGAGGAACAAGCTTTTAACACTGCCCACATAATATTCAGGAGAGCTTGGCAACAGCTCAGTCATGTTATTCTGGTGTGAAGTCTTTGCATACTGAGAAGTCAGGCACCTCTGGTGTTGAAAGAGTCCTGAGGTACTTGGACCTGATGGAATTAATAAACATCTCGGGTGAAGAATGGACAACAGTTGTGAAAAAGGATTCTTAAGCGAAAACTGAGGCAATATTCTCTGTAGACTTTAGGCTAATTCCCCCTAAAACTGAAGGCGTTGCCAGACTGGTGATCACTCCAAAGAGGATCTAGGTCCATGCAGAAGAAGCGCTTAAATCCAAATATAATGTCACATCTAAGTCGGAAGAACTGAGGAAGCATAATCCCAAAGAATACTATCTCAGGGCCTTGATGCAAACATAAAGACGAAGGAATGAGCTATGGAGGGGTCCTAAAGAAACATGACCCTATCAAAGGACCCTGATGAAAATGGTGATGAGTTCAAGGCGTGTCTTTATGGGATGACACAAGATAATGTTGCCGTTTTGCGGTTTCACGGGCTATAAGGGGAAGTTATCAAAAAGGCTGAAATAGGATCTGTCAGGGATATGGAAAATGTACCCTGGTCCAGAGACAGTATCACGTAATACAGTGTTTTTTCACGTCAAGGTTCGGTCATACAAGTGGATCAAAACTGCAAGTCCAAAAGACTCAGAAGACCCAACAATGTTTCTACTGTGCAGGAAGCCACCACTCGAAGACTGTATTAAGAAGAAAGAGAAAAAAGACAGGGACATACGATGCACGAACTGTTCACATAGCAAGAATCGATCAGAGAGAACATCAAAGACACAAGGCGTCCAGACCCTCTTGTCCATTTTATGTGAGAGAAAACTGCAGGTCATGTCCAGAAATCACTCTTCACATGAGCAAAAAATTTCGCCACCAAATACAGGGTAAAGGAACTCATGACAAAGAGAACAAAAACCTAAGGGTTGGAACCTTTAATGTCAGATCGCTTGTAAATAAACATGGATCATATAAGAAATGATGATGTTTTTCTTTGTCCCAGGAAATGTTTCTTAAGGAGGCAGATAGTGTAAAAATTTAAGAGATCAAGAGTTAGGCTGGGAGAAACTTTCAAATCCTAGAAACACAGAGGAGGAGGAGGTATGCTTCCTGTACAGACCAGAAATAACCTTAAAAGTTAACGAAAAGGTAACTAAGGACAGAAACGTTACCAGGTTATGGAAGGCATGCTCCAAATCTGGAGACAGAGACAGATTCGATTCGCCTTGGACCTATACAGCCTCCTTATACAAAAGAAAAGCTATATACACTGAAATGTATGTTTCTAGAGGATTTCGAGAAGCTACCGAGATACTAGGTACCAAGACTGGTATCCCTCTTCTGATGGGAGATTTGAACATTCCATGGACGGTCCTAATGATTTGTACCCTATAAAATGGTAAGACTTCTACAAGACTATTACCTTTCACAAATCATCGCCTATTGTACCAACGCCATGAACAAGGTGGGTACAAATTGACCTTATACTCCTCTACAGAAAACCTTAGTCCCAGAATGGGCCCATTTTCTGTGACACAATCATGGAACATCCTCCGACCACTTTCTGGTTCATTTTTGATTTTAGGGTATCACTGCTGAAGAAAACCCCAGGTGATTTTAGCTGGCAATAATAAGATAAAAACATTTTTAGAAAAGGTTTGAAGAACTCATCTCGTGCCAAGTGAAACTTTTGACTGGGTCAACTAGACGAAGCTGTCACACCAGTACAATGAGGTTCTTCGAGCCTTATGACAGTGGACACCCATTGCACCAGAAGTGGACAGGAAAGTGGAAAGTCTAATGAAACGCCCTGGATGAAGACTGAGAGAAGTGAGAAGAAAAAGAAAAAGAGAAGAGAGAGGCATGGGAGGTCTGGGAAAGGGACATTAATCAGCGTACGTAGGATTCGGAAAAAATATCAGGTTGATACTATAGCATCTTCTATCACAGCTTCAGCAGTGATTTAAATCCCTTGACCAAAAAGTCAATCAGCTTTTTGGTAATTCTCAGACAAGTATGCCGTATTTATATTCTTTCTTTTTTCTTTTTTAGAAAGTTCCCAAGACCCTGCTTAGTTTGTAGATTATTCCATGGATTTTTAACTGCCATGAGTAGTGTGTACACTTACACGAGAGACTAGACTGCCATTTGCCATGCCCCTGGCTTGTTTTTTTTTATTTTTTACTAATCCATTTCATATGAGCTATAAACTTTTTCAAGTACTCGTGTCGCATTTTCTAAATTACATAAAGCTGTATAACATGGCGAAGTTCCCCCCCATTTTACGGTACTGTACTGGCATAATTTGCACTTATTGGCATGGTGCGTACTGTGAAAAATACACTAGAGATCGGAGTAAGCTCAACAGTGTATAATTCATCCTCGAAAGCAGGGCTAAACTCGTCCGCTCAGGCATAACCCAAGGCCCAACCCAAACAATGGTGAATAGAGTAAGCCCGCAACAGTGTTAATGATCCATCATTGATAGCTAGGGTGTAATACATATCTGCCCCCTTCATCACAAAAACTACATGTATAAACTATTAACTTGTTAATCAACATAATGGATTCGTTAGGCATCATCAGAATTAGCATTTAAGCTCATGTATAATAATTCACTAGATGACCCATATCTTCCCATCGCATATTGCAGTCCCACTAATCGCACTATTGACTCAAATACTCCACTTTTGCACCATCAGCTGTCATTCGTTCTTCGCATTTGTGGTGTACATGTATCATTGTACAATACCGACATGTCCGTAAAACAGTGGCGTAAACATTGCCTGTTGGCGCCCCCCCCCCCCCCCCCCCCGCCGAAAATCGACACCATACCTCTCAAAAAATGCACAAATTAGGTGATTCGGTAAAATTCTATAAAAAAGTGTGTTTCTAGAGCAAAAATGGCGCGTTTTGCTAGTATGCCAGTTAAGTTTTCAAAATTGTCCCCATGCCCCCCCCGCCGTTCATTTCGATATACGGCCATTGTCGTGACTATGGATAGGAGTTAAGCGATTTTCACGATGTAACCTCAGAAACAATGGAAAGTTGAATTACTTTTTTTTGCATGACTTTTAATATAACAAGCATATTGAATCAGTGGCGTATTATACGTCACTAATTGGTGTCCATGAGCTGATCTCCGTGGGACCCCTAATAATGTAAAAATTATCGTCGCCCGTCGGCCTCCCCGTAAATTCTCACTCGGAATCTGATGGTCCAATTCCAAAAAGTAATTACGTATATTTTACCGACCCGTTGATTCCGGTTTGGAATATTTAATATTACAGCTTCATCTACGAAACTATAGGTGAATACTTCGTTATCTTAAGTTATTTTTAAGTATGGTCAGCTAGGAACCTTTCATACTGTGTAAAGTAAAATTAATATGCTGATTAACATAATTTTTCTTACTGGGCGGCGCTCAGCCTGTCATTCCGCCGAATCTTTATTATGTTTATGAACATAATAGCCTGGGGTCCCCAGGTACAATTTTTTTAGCAAGTGGCACTGTAACTTCTCATTTTCAATATTCAACATTTTTGGCTCATGACAATAAAGATAAAAATAAGATAAATTATAAATAAAGATAAGGGCCAGAGATTTGACAAAAATAAGGTTTTTGAGGTAATATACTAATATTAGAGAACCTTGGTAGAAATACATTTTCTTAGCGCTGGATTTCACAGTAATCCACACAAAGTTCTCAATTCTTTTCGGATCTTCTGTCAACACACAGTCACAGAATGGATATTGGCTATGAGGATCATAACAGCTAATGGCTTGGATTATTCTCACCAGATATCTCGGCTCTCTTCCAGAATAATCCTTTATATTTTAAGCGTACACTCTTAGAAATTACGGGAACATTAATCATCATTTTTATTAAAATTCATAATATTATTTTCAGGTTCCGCTGTAAGATAACATAATTGTAAAGTTAGGTTACGTCATAAAAACTTCGTGCAGACCTAGTGACGTCATGGCAACCTCATTACGTCATGTGACCCCACGTATCCTGTTCAGTGTTCACTGCGTGATACCCGTTGTAAAGTTGTAATAAGGTTTTAGTAATGGTCCCAGAGTCCAGACCCAAGTTCCCTCCGTTCTGAAAGAGATATAAAGATTACACCTCTATAATATAACAGAGAACTGTATCAACCAAGATATAGCTAAATTCGGCCAATGTTAAACTTCGGCCGAAGTTGGTTCACATGTTTGGAACAGGGATAGATCGTTCACTATATTTACAATGGCTGTATATTAGGTGTCTTAGCTGTCATAGCGGGTCCCTTACTATCACAATCACGTAAACCAAATTCAGCCCAAGTCATAGCCTGCACTGATTAATAAAGAGTTAAAGAAGACAAGTAGTTAATTAAGAATCTGTATTCAATATTCATGAATGTAAATGCTATTCCAGGTCGGACTAGCTTGTGTCGACGGCAGAATGGCAACAGTAATATGAAAATTAATTTATTCTTTAAATTTGAGTTTCACTAAGAGTTCATTAGAGTTACTACACTGACTTAAGTTAGAATCCGGCATCCGCAAGTTGGAGAACAAACTTTATGACTAAAACAACTTGATAGTAAGATTTAAGGGGAGATACACCAAAAACGTTTTTGCTCCGAACATCGATTTTATTTCATATTATGGTTAAATAGACAAAAAGAATAAGATTGCACACCTTCAAAATTTTTTAAAAATATTCCCTCATCGAGAAAAAAATATTTTTCTTTTTCGAAAATTTTTAAAATTTGGAGAAGTCTGTCACTGTAATACCGATAGTTCGGCCAGTTTAAAAGTTTTTTGGCTGATTTTTTTACTGAACATTCCTTACACTCCGTACAGGACAACCCTTTAAAGGATTATATAATAGAACGATAAATGACTAAGTTACAGACCAAACTAGGTAAAAAAAGAAAAATTGGGATTTTTGCCTACCACCAAAGTTGTACATTTTACCACTCGCCCAGGTCATCAGATATCGCTTCTAAAATTCTTGTGAGTGTAGCTGATGATCATATCAAACTTTTTGGAACAGGATTTTTCTCAGTTTTGAGTTTTAAGGTATGAAATGTGGCCTCAAACGACTTAGTAAAATTCATCGTAAAAAGGGCCAAACATAGCAGATTTAAGGCTTAAAATGCCTATTACTCAAAAAGTATCAGTTTTTTGAAATAATTTTTACAGAATCGTAATCAGCTTGAGAAGACGAATCTTTTAGTACCAAATAGGTGATTTTAGAAGACAAATTGTCTTAAATAATTTTCCAGCTCGAACACAAGGGTCCCTGTTATATATATTGAACATTGATTGCTATCATAATTTGTTATTAACGATTTGTTCTTCCCTAGCCTCTATGATTACGTGTTAACAACTTGTTTTATTTCTACGCTCACGCTACAACAAATGGCGACGAGGATAAAAGAGCCACTAACCGTCACATGCTGTCAAAAAAGCTGGTTTGAAAGACAGGGAGGCTCAATTCATGAATAGCACGTTATCACCGGGAGAGTCATCGAGATCAGTGAACTTTGTGAAACTAACATTCAAAAGAACAATGAAAAACCTCTATGGGAAGAAGGGGGAAAGTTCAGGTGGTTCGGGTGGAAAGCAGAAAAGTGGAATGCAAAAGGGACTTAAATGTAGACGGTGCGGACTTCGTGGACATATTGGTGAAAATTGTCAAGTCCGGTGTCATATCTGCAAACTTATTGGACACATCTCCAAGAATTGCAAGCAAAACAGCATTGTTCACAACATTGAACAAGGAGAGTCGAGTTCGGAGAGTTATGAGTTCGGTATGGATGAGAATTGTGAAAATGTCTTGGACAATGAGCTTTACCCCGAGTATGATCATGACAATGAGTGTAATTCAGTTGAGATTGAAAAAGGTAATGCTAATACATGTTCTTATCTGTGTGCTGATTTCTCTAAACTTACTCATTTAACTGATTCGAAATCTTCAAATATGTATGTGAGGGATAAGGTGTTTAATGCCTTTGATTTTAGTTATCTTGTTTGTGATCCCGATTCCACTATTACCACTGATAAGTCTGACTTAAGTTTAGTTTCTGATAATGTGTTTCCGAATGTCAATATGATTGAGTTAAGCAAACCGTATGTAGAAGTAGAAATCAACGGTAAACTTCTGTCTATGGAGTTCGATTCAGGGTCTGCAGTGTCTGTTGTGAGCAAACGTACATTATTATCTTGTGGCTTGGCCAATTTAACACTTACACCCAGCAGGCAAACATTACGGGTTGCAAACGGACAAATCAAAACAGTTGACGGCTGTGCTGTAGTTAATGTAGAGTTGAACGGTGAAAAAGCTCATGGAATGCAGCTCTATGTAGCAGAGGACTTCCCCAGTTTGTTTGGAAGACCGTGGATTGTAAAGTTCTGTGGACAGAATTGGCTAGAGAAGCTGCTCAGCACAAAGTTAGTACATAATGTAGCCCCAGACAAATCCCAGCAGGTGTCAGTGAGCTGTGAAAGCTGCTCTGGGAGTGGTGTCGATAAGGGTGACATGCTAACCGATGGTGCGACCGTGAAAAACAGGTGGAAATGTGAAAACACCTGTACTCGGGTTGATCAATGTCGTAGTATCGCTCAGTTAAAACAGAGCGAGGTGTTTAAATCGGGTTTAGGACTAGTTAAGGGTGTACAGGCAAGTTTGGTCCTGAAGGACAACTCCAAACCTATTATGATGAAAGCCCGTAGTCTACCCTATGCCTTGAGAAACAAGGTTGAAAGTGAGTTAAATGATATGGTTGAAGCGAAGATTCTAACCAAAGTCGAAGACAGTCCATGGGGATACCTCACCGGCTAAAGTGACTGAGCGTCCTCAACCGAAAGCTGCTTCCCCCCTGAAAACCAACGACAAGCAAGTCCGGGTGTCTGAGTTGTCCAAACCTACAGCTACAGGTGGTGCACCCTTACCTGAACCGCGTTTGAGACCAACCAGAAGTGCTAAGAGTGATGCTATCACTAAAATGAAAACCATGAGTTAGAATGAGTAATCACGAACTGAAATCATTGTAAACCCGTATGTTGTAATATTTGTCAAACCGCTGTTTTTATCACATTTTTAGAGTCACTCATTATTTTAAATTTTACAGATTTCCTGATTTAACTTATATGTATTTTAATAATTCGACAGAGAACGTGGCTAATCCAATTTTATGGAAATATGAGTTACAAGTTTTTAACGTTTAAGAAGCAAAATGTTGCTAATTTTGTCCCGACCTGTGGGGAGAAAGTATTTTTTATGTCTGTTTTCTGACAGTTAAAGTTAAAGACCAGTTTGGTCACAAAAGTTGTTCCACATGTATGGAACGCGCGGCGACGTTAAGCTAGTCAGCGCTAAAAAGTGACAGTCCTCCTGACCTCAATTTTGCGCGCGCGCCTAGCTCCTCGTGTTAAACGCGAGCGCAGCTAGTTGCATCGGCCGACTAGCTATAACTTGCCGAAGGGAGATTGTTATATATATTGAACATTGATTGCTATCATAATTTGTTATTAACGATTTGTTCTTCCCTAGCCTCTATGATTACGTGTTAACAACTTGTTTTATTTCTACGCTCACGCTACAACAGTCCCCCCTTGTATAAATTGTGTACAAATTGTACACATTTTTTACAAATTTTGTGTCTTAAACTATTATAAATTTGGTATTAAAAGATTCGTCTTACCAAGCTGATTACGATCCTGTAGAAATTATTTCAAAAAAACTGATACTTTTTGAGTAATAGGCATTTTAAGCCTCAAATCTGCCATGTTTGGCCCTTTTTTACGATGAATTTTACTAAGTCGTTTGAGGCCACATTTCATACCTTAAAACTCAAAACTGAGAAAAATCCTGTTCCAAAAAGTTTGATATGATCATCAGCTACACTCACAAGAATTTTAGAAGCGATATCTGATGACCTGGGCGAGTGGTAAAATGTACAACTTTGGTGGTAGGCAAAAATCCCAATTTTTCTTTTTTTACCTAGTTTGGTCTGTAACTTGGTCATTTATCGTTCTATTATATAATCCTTTAAAGGGTTGTCCTGTACGGAGTGTAAGGAATGTTCAGTAAAAAAATCAGCCAAAAAACTTTTAAACTGGCCGAACTATCGGTATTACAGTGGTAGACTTCTCCAAATTTTAAAAATTTTCGAAAAAGAAAAATATTTTTCTTCTCGATGAGGGAATATTTTTAGAAAATTTTGAAGGTGTGCAATCTTATTCTTTTTGTCTATTTAACCATAATATAAAATAAAATTGATGTTCGGGGCAAAAACGTTTTTGGTGTATCTCCCCTTAAATCCACGATAAGACCCCGGTAGTAGACTTTTAATCATTCACCAAACCATGGTGTGATTAATTTGTATTATAGTGGCCCTCATTACAGCTGCGAACATGAATGTACATATTATTATGTATATATAATGTGTATATATTATGTATTATGTATGGGTTTGCGTCTATCGTTGTAGTGAAATCTGTACCGAAAATATCACAGCCGTCTACTAGCTTGCTATTCAAGTTAAGCATATGTTGATGCTTAATAAACTGTATATAATAAATATAATACCACTGCAACACATCTTGTTCAATCCTCATCATAACTAATTTTGTTTTGGAAAATAATCTGCTGAATACTTGTTATAAATGTTATGTATATACATTATACATCCCTGATCCATCCTGATAACTTCAGGGTGTAATTAAAAGACACAATCAGGAAGAGCTACAGAGGGCCCCTCCCCCGTAAATTGTAACTTTATCTTTACACCATGACTGTATAGTGACATGATAAAACAAAATTGTGAGTTGAGTATAACAGTCCCCTCCCCACCAGGCCATAATAACTTCCTTCAGGCTTTGACAACATGTTGAAGAGAGAGCACTGTTCAGTAATATAACACCGCGCGGCGACCGCAGTGATCTAATGAAATGGCACGTTATCTAACCTCGTGATATGTAACTCAATAGCCAAAGCACTCTCCAACGGGTCACATGAAGTGCACGTGACTCATTAGATCATGGTCTTCCGCAGTTGTAGCTGCAGAATCTACATCCACAAATAATTTGTTGAGGAGAGTTCGTTGTTACTCAGCTTTAATCCTTTTGATTTCGTATAAGCTTACACTGAACCCGGCCTGATTAGTGATTTGTAAACTTGTTTTAATCGACGCATCTTTGTCGGCGAAACATTTATATAACGTTTTGGCAGGTACATGGAAGTTTTATATTAACGTAAACGTTGTTGCCAAGTTATAAAACTCAATATATTTTTGGCCTAGTTTGTATAATGTATATAATAGTAGTTTTTATCATGAAATACATAAGTAATAAGCGATCAACAACATAATGAAAGTAAAACCAAGGCTGATTTTAAGCTAGGATTATATCTAAACAATAAACGGAAAGCTAAGGGAAGCTATAACAGCCATCATAACTTGTGATATGTTCCTACTTCAATTTTTGAGTACCGTTGTTTATTGAAAGCAGTATTTTTTCAGTGGCTGAATTAAAGAAACATTTAAAATACGATTCTGAGAAGAAGACTATTTCCTAAATCCTTATTGTGAGCTATATCTTGCGAAGACTCTATCCTACCCGGCCCAAGGTTATCAGGTTTGTGGATGTTTTACATACCTAAATTTATGGATGTTTTACAGTGTTCACATAACTATATTTTCCTTCCATATTGGTTCTTAATTAGTTAATTAATTGGTTGATTAATTTGAAGGAAATTTAATATATTAGTATCATTTAATAATACAACAGCCAGCACGCTATTTTAAAGTTAAAACTATAAGTTTAGAAAACTTACGTGGGGTATATCAGATTTCAGTGAACAGAAGTAGAAGATCATAACGACTTATTCAAGAAACTACTTCCTAACTTTAGTCAATCCTGTGAAGACTCTATACTACCAGCTATATTATCAGGTTTGTCAATGTTTTACAGTGTTCACATAACTAAATTTTCCCTCAGTATTCGTTCTTAATTAGTTGTTTAATTGGTTGATTAATTAGAAGGAAATTTAATATATGTATTAGTATCATTTAATAATACAACAGCCAGCACGCTATTTTAAAGTTAAAACTATAAGATTAGAAAACTCACGTGGAGTATATCAGATTTCAGTGAACGGAAGTAAAGGGTCATAACGACTTATTCAAGAAACTACTTCCTAACTTTTGTCAATCCTGTGAAGACTCTATACTACCAGCTATATTATCAGGTTTGTGAATATTTTACAGTGTTCACATAATTAAATTTTCCCTCAGTATTCGTTCTTAATTAGTTGTTTAATTGGTTGATTAATTTGAAGGAAATTTAATATATGTATTAGTATCATTTAATAATACAACAGCCAGCACGCTATTTCAAAGTTAAAACTATAAGTTTAGAAAACTCACGTGGAGTATATCAGATTTCGGTGAACAGAAGTAGAAGATCATAACGACTTATTCAAGAAACTACTTCCTAACTTTAGTCAATCCTGTGAAGACTCTATACTACCAGCTATATTATCAGGTTTGTGAATATTTTACAGTGTTCAGATAACTCAATCTTCCCTCAGTATTCGTTCTTAATTAGTTGTTTAATTGGTTGATTAATTTGAAGTATCATTTAATAATACACCAGCCAGCACGCTATTTTAAAGTTAAAACTATAAGTTTAGAAAACTCACGTGGAGTGTATCAGATTTCAGTGAACAGAAGTAGAAGATCATAACGACTTATTCAAGAAACTACTTCCTAACTTTTGTCAATCCTGTGAAGACTCTATACTACCAGCTATATTATCAGGTTTGTGAATATTTTACAGTGTTCAGATAACTCAATCTTCCCTCAGTATTCGTTCTTAATTAGTTGTTTAATTGGTTGATTAATTTGAAGGAAATTTAATATATTAGTATCATTTAATAATACAACAGCCAGCACGCTATTTTAAAGTTAAAACTATAAGATTAGAAAACTTACGTAGAGTATATCAGATTTCGGTGAACAGAAGTAGAAGATCATAACGACTTATTCAAGAAACTACTTCCTAACTTTAGTCAATCCTGTGAAGACTCTATACTACAAGCTATATTATCAGGTTTGTGAATATTTTACAGTGTTCAGATAACTCAATCTTCCCTCAGTATTCGTTCTTAATTAGTTGTTTAATTGGTTGATTAATTTGAAGGAAATTTAATATATTAGTATCATTTAATAATACAACAGCCAGCACGCTATTTCAAAGTTAAAACTATAAGTTTAGAAAACTTACGTGGAGTATATCAGATTTCAGTGAACAGAAGTAGAAGATCATAACGACTTATTCAAGAAACTACTTCCTAACTTTAGTCAATCCTGTGAAGACTCTATATACTACCAGCTATATTATCAGGTTTGTGAATATTTTACAGTGTTCAGATAACTCAATCTTCCCTCAGTATTCGTTCTTAATTAGTTGTTTAATTGGTTGATTAATTTTAAGGAAATTTAATATATTAGTATCATTTAATAATACAACAGCCAGCACGCTATTTCAAAGTTAAAACTATAAGATTAGAAAACTCACGTGGAGTATATCAGATTTCAGTGAACGGAAGTAAAGGGTCATAACGACTTATTCAAGAAACTACTTCCTAACTTTTGTCAATCCTGTGAAGACTCTATACTACCAGCTATATTATCAGGTTTGTCAATGTTTTACGGTGTTCACATAATTAAATTTTCCTTCCATATTGGTTCTTAATTAGTTAATTAATTGGTTGATTAATTTAAAGTATCATTTAATAATACACCAGCCAGCACGCTATTTTAAAGTTAAAACTATAAGATTAGAAAACTCACGTGGAGTATATCAGATTTCAGTGAACAGAAGTAGAAGATCATAACGACTTATTCAAGAAACTACTTCCTAACTTTAGTCAATCCTGTGAAGACTCTATATACTACCAGCTATATTATCAGGTTTGTGAATATTTTACAGTGTTCAGATAACTCAATCTTCCCTCAGTATTCGTTCTTAATTAGTTGTTTAATTGGTTGATTAATTTGAAGGAAATTTAATATATTAGTATCATTCAATAATACAACAGCCAGCACGCTATTTTAAAGTTAAAACTATAAGTTTAGAAAACTCACGTGGAGTATATCAGATTTCAGTGAACGGAAGTAAAGGGTCATAACGACTTATTCAAGAAACTACTTCCTAACTTCAGTCAATCCTGTGAAGACTATATCCTACCAGCTATATTATCAGGTTTGTGAATATTTTACAGTGTTCAGATAACTCAATCTTCCCTCAGTATTCGTTCTTAATTAGTTGTTTAATTGGTTGATTAATTTGAAGGAAATTTAATATATTAGTATCATTTAATAATACACCAGCCAGCACGCTATTTTAAAGTTAAAACTATAAGATTAGAAAACTCACGTGGAGTATATCAGATTTCGGTGAACAGAAGTAGAAGATCATAACGACTTATTCAAGAAACTACTTCCTAACTTCAGTCAATCCTGTGAAGACTCTATACTACCAGCTATATTATCAGGTTTGTCAATGTTTTACAGTGTTCAGATAACTCAATCTTCCCTCAGTATTCGTTCTTAATTAGTTAATTAATTGGTTGATTAATTTGAAGGAAATTTAATATATTAGTATCATTTAATAATACAACAGCCAGCACGCTATTTCAAAGTTAAAACTATAAGTTTAGAAAACTCACGTGGAGTATATCAGATTTCAGTGAACAGAAGTAGAAGATCATAACGACTTATTCAAGAAACTACTTCCTAACTTTAGTCAATCCTGTGAAGACTCTATACTACCAGCTATATTATCAGGTTTGTCAATGTTTTACAGTGTTCAGATAACTCAATCTTCCCTC
Source organism: Bolinopsis microptera (assembly GCF_026151205.1). NCBI lineage: Eukaryota > Metazoa > Ctenophora > Tentaculata > Lobata > Bolinopsidae > Bolinopsis > Bolinopsis microptera. Next base: position 199,359 of record NC_087078.1, on the reverse strand, counting down.
AGTATTCGTTCTTAATTAGTTGTTTAATTGGTTGATTAATTAGAAGGAAATTAAATATAATATAGAGGCCTCTGTATAGAGGCTGTTTAATAGAGACCGTATGGTGGCCGTATCAAGGCCATATAGTAGCTGTATCGTTGCCGTATTGTGGCTGTATAGAGTGTAGTAAGTAAGAGTTGCCTTAAAGACACTGCCCAGTGTTCAGGTGTTTTCCCAGGTTCGTCCTTGTGGCCAATCTTACATCTACAAGGTTTAACTTGTGGTTGTGCACTTTACTTTGTCTTTAGTATCTTTGATTTAGTCAAGAAAGACTTGAACAGTTCAAATAATTAAATAATAGTAATAATAAAATAATTAAGGACTCGTGAACTTCATCAAAAGGAATAGCATGAAAAATCGTTCAACATTGTCAGAGTTCCCAGTCGGAACCTCTCATGGCAACACCCCTGTTCATAAACCTACTGGCATGGAGTCACCAAGAGCTTAGTTTGCAAGGTGCATAGGACTCTGTTTAGGACAAGTGACCAACTCCAAAAAGCCTTAGAAGAACTGAGCTCATTTATCCAATACCACTAGCTCTGTGATGCATAAGTTCATACACTTCCTGTTTGGAGGGCGCGTATATACTTTACAATGGATCTAACATGAGAGCTCAGGCATTATCGTAGCAACAGCTACATAATTGCCAGCCAAACAGATAGGGTTTCAGCTCTCTGGCAAGGCAATATAAAGTTAAGAATAAATAATAAGTTGCTTCAACAAAAGATACACTACAAGGGGCCGTTTAATAGAGACCGTATGGTGGCTGTATCAAGGCCGTATAGCGGCTGTATCGTGGCTGTATAGAAGCCGTTTAATAGAGACCGTATGGTGGCCGTATCAAGGCTGTATTGTGGCTGTATAGTGGTAATTCCATAGAGACCGTATGGTGGCTGTATCAAGGCCGTTAGCGGTTGTATCGTGACCGTATCGTGGCTGTATAGAAGCCGTTTAATAAAGACCGTATGGTGGCCGTATCAAGGCCGTATAGTGGCTGTGTCGTGGCTGTATAAAGGTAATTCAATAGAGACCGTATGGTGGCTGTATCAAGGCCGTTAGCGGGTGTATCGTGACCGTATCGTGGCTGTATAGATGCCGTTTAATAGAGACCGTATGGTGGCTGTATCAAGGCCGTATAGCGGCTGTATAGAAGCCGTTTAATAGAGACCGTATGGTGGCCGTATCAAGGCCGTATAGTGGCTGTGTCGTGGCTGTATAAAGGTAATTCAATAGAGACCGTATGGTGGCTGTATCAAGGCCGTTAGCGGGTGTATCGTGACCGTATCGTGGCTGTATAGATGCCGTTTAATAGAGACCGTATGGTGGCCGTATCAAGGCCATATAGTAGCTGTATCGTGGCTGTATAGATGCCGTTTAATAGAGACCGTATGGTGGCTGTATCAAGGCCGTATAGTGGCTGTATCGTGACCGTATCGTGGCTGTATAGAGGTAATTTAATAGAGACCGTATGGTGGCCGTATCAAGGACGTATAGTGGCTGTATAGAGGCTGTATAGAGGCTGTTTAATAGAGACCGTATGGTGGCCGTATCAAGGACGTATAGTGGCTGTATAGAGGCTGTATAGAGGCTGTTTAATAGAGACCGTATGGTGGCTGTATCAAGGCCGTATAGTGGCTGTATCGTGGCTGTATAAAGGTAATTCAATAGAGACCGTATGGTGGCCGTATCAAGGACGTATAGTGGCTGTATCGTGGCTGTATAGAGGTAATTTAATAGAGACCGTATGGTGGCCGTATCAAGGCTGTATAGTGGCTGTATTGTGGCTGTATCGTGGCTGTATAGAGGCCGTATCGTGGCTGTATCGTGGCTGTATAGAGGTTATTCAATAGAGACCGTATGGTGGTCGTATCAAGGACGTATAGTGGTTGTATCGTGGCTGTATAGAGGCTGTTTAATAGAGACCGTATGGTGGCCGTATCAAGGACGTATAGTGGCTGTATCGTGGCTGTATAGAGGCTGTTTAATAGAGACCGTATGGTGGCCGTATCAAGGTCGTATTGTGGCTGCATTATGGCTGTATAGAGGCCAAACCTAATCTCCCCATTTCCCAGCAATACTCTTTGATAACGTTACAGCTAATTTTATATTATCATAAATTACAGCTGCCATGATTAATTGAAGTAAAGTATAAGAAAAATAACATGGAGTATTTCAGGATTCAAAGAGAGGATCAAATCAACTCACTAACTCAATTAATTACGAATTTTAACAGTCTCTCGACACCAGGTACCAAATTAAAATATTTGTTTATGTAATTTGTATGATTGTTAAGGTGGACACTGGGCAATAGAAATATTGTGGAGCCAATGATAAATATGATTAATATAGTTTATCCGGACTAAGAAATTTCAGATCAGAAAGCGCTTCTAGGTAATTCTTGATATAAAAATGAAATAACTACATGAAAGTGCCAACATTTTTGGGGGAAAAAATATTACAAACAACTTAATAGCAATTGCAGGAGCATCATACATGATACAGATTATATACATTTTTGGAATACACTGCTTGATAATTAAATAATAGGAGAAAAAAACCTCCTCCTAATTTCAACAAAGTAACTAAACTTTAGGCAGTAGGTACTTATTATTTAAAGACTGCTCAGAGTATATAGTTACATAAACTTTTCGAGCAATTTAACTAATGCTTTATAGGACAATATGAAATTCTGTCACTGTAACAAACTTCGGACCCACCATTTTCAAAAGCACTAAAAAAATAATTATAACTCGTGCAAGTCCGAAATGGGCCGTGTGCTGCTTCTAGGAAGTACATATGACAATGCATATCATGATCAGCACACTGTTGGCTTTCTTAGAGACCTGATGAGTACCAAGCGGAAATCATGATTGCCTGGTAAGCAAGTTCACACTCATTCCGAATGGCGGTAGACTATTACAGCTACACTGCAGCTTACACTGTAGTGGGAATCGCGTCACTGATATCCTCCGAGCATAATTACCAGGATAAATCCTGTACCAATCACAGCTTGTTGACCTGGCCTGCCTGCCTCAGACGGGGTTTGAACCCCGGTCTTCCGCTTGGGAGGCGAGTGAAATACCACTACACCACCCGGCACTAAAAACGACCAATTTAAATAATTTGTTAGTTGAAATTTTATAATGATGTTATACTGTTGAGAGCTGTAAGATAAGAACATATTATATCAATCCTGGAATCCGCATCACTCCCTCATTATATACTCTTTTCATTTCAGATATATCAACTGATCAGCAATGGATAAATATTTGGAAAATGGCAAACAAATATTCGAAGAATATTGCGCAACGGCAGAAAACCAGCCTACAATGCTTCCAAGAGCACCAGAACAGACCTACATTGATGTATATCCAGAAGAAGATCAACCTGGTCCCAGCTTTAGAGATGACAAACAACATCAGTCAGACTACGAGACTGAAGTTAAGGTGTATAGGGCTTTGGAAAAGGTAGATGGAAACTTTATTGTTCTCCACAGCTTCAAATACACGCATCATCAATTTCGTACGTGTGTAGGTAAAAGTCACATTCGGAAAGAATGTTCTAAATGTAAAGGCAAAAATGCAGGAAAACTGGAGGGGGAATGTGACTTTCTTATCATTTGTGCGGACAGTTTCATTGTTATAGAGGTAAAGAACATGGAGAATGTTGGAGAGGTTTTGGAATGTGAACCAGACTTCCACCTGTGTTCAATTGGCGAGGACTGGGAACCTGGGTGTAACAGAGAACAGCAGTTGAGAGCACTGAATGGAACGTTCCAGAAATCAGTCAAACAAAGAAACAAGATAGTGGGACTGATCAAGGATATGGATAAGGATGCAAAAATTCTTCAGTTTTCTGCCTATCCTAATTTTAGTAAACGGTCTAAAGATGAGTTTCAACTTAGTGAGATGACAGAATTCCGGTTAAGTGATGAGGAACTGTCAACTATCATATTTGAAGAGGACATTTCCAATTGCCGCAACAAATCAGATTTTTCAAAGGAACCCTCGATAAACTTGCCGACAAGTTTAACGGAGCAGACTTATCCTGATCAAAACTATTTTTCTCGTTTAGTAAGTTGCTTTTCTCGCTGCTGTAATAAAACCACTGATACAGATGACACGAGCAGTGAAGGAGAAGTAATTTCTGACTCAGACAATAATCCAACAAACAGGGAATTAGTTAAAACAGATGAGGACTTATCTACTTTTGCTGCTTGGTGGGCAGAAAATGTAACTCAGGCCATATCATCTATTAGAAGAGCTTCTGAAGAAACAGTATCGAGTACAGAAATACCAATATCTGGATACAATCAAGATTCTCATGAGAAAGCAAGGAACATTTTACTAGCCATATGGGCCACAGAAAGAGACACGTGTGATAAATCCAAGTGCAGTTTAGGACAATGTATTGTGGATGTCAACAAACAACTTAAGGAGGGTCGCATCACTTTTGAGCCTAAAAAAGGTAAAAATCGTGAACAAAATCCAGGGGTTGTAAAAGCTCCTGATGTCATAAGCAGATATGTTGGGGTTCTAAATTTAACCACACAACAAAATGATGTGTTTAATTCAAATGAGAATCTGTTGTGGATCAACGGACCCGCGGGAGCGGGAAAGACTGTCATATTGTGTGGTAAGATAATACAGCTAATACAATCTGATAATAACAATAAAGTAGTTGTATTTAAGTTTACAGGAAAAGGGAACAATTCGCAGCATTATCAAGATGCATTAAAGAAAGCTAGGATAGAATATGAACTGATAAGCACTAGTGAATTTCGACACACTATTACACGTAAACGTATACGTCACACTCCCGCACAACTAGCTGATCTGATTACAGAGAGTTCGTGTCGTGTTATTATTGTGGAGATAACAGGTATTCCAAAAACCACACATTTAACAGATAGACTCAGTGTACTGAGTGGTTATCATTTGTTTGTTGATGATATACAGACAGTAATTGATTGGAAAACCACAGCTGAAATGTGGAGTGAACTGATTAACAAGTTCTTAGAATTATCAGCAGATAAGAATGTGTGGATAGCATGTGATTATGTTCAGGCTTGGGCGTTATTTAGCACAGATAAAATTTCAATCGTAGTTAATGGTTTTACTGCTATATTAGCACCTCATCAGAGTACTACTTTATCTATGAACTTGAGAAATACGTCTGATTTATCGAGTATTTTATCTGTAATTAGAAATCAATTCGTTAAATTATGTTCTCTTAAATCAGATATTTTAGATTTAGTTTTACCTACACAATTACCAGGACACTTTATACACGGTACATTACCTGTCATACATGTGTTTAATGATTTCAATGTTACTAGTATTGTGCATGTATTTAATAATGAATTATATAGATTGTGTGATGGATTAAAGCATTCTGATATAGGTATAGTTACTAATGTCCCTAGTTATAGTGTAATGTCACTAGTTGAGGACAGTGTTGATATGAGATGTGATAACACTGATAGTAAGATTGCAGTGTGTGACTGTAAGGATAGTTATTCTGCTCAGTGGCCAGCTGTAATAGTACTGTGGGGAGTGTACAGGGAGGTGGAGGACCTGACTCAACTTTACTTAATGTTATCCAGAGCACGTGTTTACTGCTCTGTTGTTATATTCCCAAGGGAGGGTGAAACATTAGACAAGATATCTTACATGTTACCTTTGTTAGATAAACTGAGTAGCTTTGCTCGTATCATATGGCATTAGATCTTATATTACTGTGTAATAACGTTGGTGGGTGACTAGTTCTATTTTTCTGAAACATGTATACACAAGCCTTCAATCCGTGAACTAATTGACGATTTTTGAAATTTCGACCCAGCCGGGTTTCGAACTCGCTACCTCCGGGTTAAAGGGCCAAGGCTATCAAATAACCAATAACGCCACTGAGGCGACATTTGTACAAATATATTAAGCTAGCAATTATGACTTGCAGATAATTTCACCCACTAACTTATTATTATCTAATTGTGTATCCTTTCGTATCCTTTCTGAGTTATTGCTAGATATTACAGTGTTTTGTATCAAAATGTTTACTTTTATACAATAATATGAATGGGCCAGAATAAACATAGAATAAACAAAGTGATTACATTCGTCATTCGTGGTTTGGAAACAACAAAAAATTACCCCAAATAATGAAGAATGTAAAAATATTAAAAATGGGACTAGTCTGCCTAACCTATTGGCTATTAGTATTTAAATTTACTCATAATAGCAGAAATAGTATTAGTCAGAATAAAACAAATATTCAGAATAAAACAAATATTATATTCAAATCTCTTTATTCAACAATATTAAATCATTATAGAACCTAATTTGTGGCTTGATCGTTATGTTAGGGCTAGTATGGAGTCTTTTTTTGACTAAGTAATTAACTTACAGAACATAAAACTAGATTTTGAGAATAACAAAACATTTGTCCGAAGAACGTAGCCATCCTCGAAAACCGATAACACTAACAGATAAGATCAATCCGTAATTGTGGACTTAAAATGACGTATAAGATCGAAGCTCAGCGTTGCGCAAGTCAAACTCTCAACGAAAGCAAACAGAACAGAAGGCAACTAAATTGTCCTTACATATGCGCGTGGTTTCATCACGTGCTATTATTCCATATATGGTCATACGAACCAAAATCTTGAAGGTTTATGCCAAGACGCGCGCTGAGTTGGACTCGATCGACGCTGGTCGAATATTTTACGAGTATCAGTTAATCAGTATCACCCGTTAAATCAAAATCCAAAGACGGGTATAAGTTAATAATGTAAATGAAAGTTGAGACTTTGCTAATGGTGCAGACTTTTACTAATTCGCTCGCCCAAAAATTATTACGTGACTTTCATGGTTGGGCAAGCAATTTAGTGCCGGAAGCAATGGTGCGTCCTCAAATAATATGAAAATCAAATATTGAATGTAGCATGTATTTACCGATCTATCAGATAAAGTGTAATATTATATTAATATTTTAATTGTTAAAAGGTGAAATTCGGCCAACCTGCAAGTTGCTTAGTTGCAGTGTCTTCTGGTCGGGCCTACTCACATAACGTGACAACTACAAGTCAACCATCGCTGTGTGACGAGTTAGATTAGTTTGTTGAAAATAAAGCTGCTAAGTGCTAACCTGAACCAGTAGACGTGATCAGTAATCAGTCGTCAGTTATAGTCATTTTGTAAATTAATCGTAATGTTACGTTATATAATTATATACGAACTAATTTTGCTAAGTTTTGTAATTGAGTAAGATTCGGAATGATATGAGCTGTGATATAGGATTGTAAATTGCATGTAATAATTATAATAGGACTTTAAAAGCAGTTCAGAGTTTCAGTGATAAAAGAGAAATCTCCAGGGTAACCAGGGTAACCAGGGTAACCAGGGAAGTCGCATGGCTCAGAGTCTTAATGCTGCGTTAAAAGTTATGTATAGACAGTCGTTGTACATTGTTCAGCTGGAAAAATATAATCAGAAATTGCACTCTGATGTAATTGACAGTCAGGGGACAGTAGTTTATGTAAGACACAACGCTCAGTTGAAACGATAATATCTACAAAGGGGTGGACCACAGTGGCTGCAAAAGCGCAAATTGCAAACTACGTATTTTGCGCGTTTTCGCGCGTTTTGACAAGATATATATTATGAGCACTCTTTAAATGCTTTTCATAAATTCCAGAACAATCCTTTTAGTATGATTTTTAATACAACATACAATTTATGGTCTAAATATCATTATCTAGCAATTTTGAAATTTCTAGCTTAACTGTAAATAGAGTTAAGTGCATTTTAAAACAAGTAAAAGTCTTCCATTTTGTTTTGATCATAACACTTGAACTAAGTAAAACTAATTGGGCATATTTACACGAAATGATCAGAAATTTTCTAAATAACAATACAGTCAAAGTTTTAGGTATAGGCAGGAAAATATTCATAACTAAAACGTTAATCAAAGTTATACGAATTATACTTATTTGTTTAAAACATTGACTTTAAATTGAACAAAATGCGCGGCGCGCGCGCAATCTTTTAAAAACAATTCACAATTATTGAACGAGAGATGCATGGGTTGTGGGTGTTTCTAACCTACGTAAAGGAAGGGACTAGCCATCTCTACAACAATTAAGGGAGGCTCTAATAACCTCTATTAGCCTAAAAACCGCAGCATAAGTGCTCTTCCCAGTATAGGCAAATAACACCTTCCGCAGGAAACTAACACGCTCACAGGCTCCCACGTTTCATGTAAACCCAGATTTTGGTTTTGGATCGGCTACTCAAAATAATGATAGAGGAGCGGTCTATACGCTTACATACTATTACTCTACATCAAAGGAAAGGCTCTTATAGCCTCTACTAAACTTAGAACTGCAGCATAAGTGCTCGACTCACAGGCAAATAACACCTTCCGCAGGAAACTAACACGCTCACAGGCTCCCACGTCTCATGTAAACCCAGGTCACAGGTTTTGGTTTTGAATCGGCTACTCAAAAAAATGAAAGAGGAGCGGTCTACACGCTCACAGGCTACCACGTCATATCAAGTGGTCGAGACAGTTTTCAAAATCTTAAAATTTGAGTGTTGACTGTTGAGTGATTTAGTAGTACGCACAGTCGCACATTTTTACTTTCAGTCATCTTCATATTGCTGACATCGTTGATTTCTTCTTTAGTACGTCCCTATAAAATAATACAATTATAATCTTTAACTTCATTTCCAGGGTTAAACTACCACTGGTAAGCAATTCGGAAAATCATGGGACGGCATAATGCCGGGGCGGGTATGATTTGCCAACCTCCGGGTTACATGCCTAGTGCTTTAATTGAGCTACCGGCCCTATTCAGCTCAGGAATTTCTTGCAAGCGAATCAGTAAGCAATCGTGTTGTTATTTCATATCTGCTGCTATTAGTACACGTACTGCATTATATGCAGCAGGGATAGCCACTGCCACTAATGATCATGGTTCTAGCTAAATGTTTTACTCCATCAGGGCAGCCGAGGCACGTGCAATGTTTGTTTAAAGCTCTCGAGCTAAATTGATAAATAGATTAGACAACCTCGGAAGAGACGCCGGCAGTGTTAGATCAAAGAACCTTAAAATCAGGTTATTCATGAATTGTCTGGAGGTCTTTTAGAAGAATGTCAGAGTTCAAGTGTAGAGTGATTTAATCACCACGCTCAGCTATCTATCCCTGCCCGGTGATCCGTGTTTACGCTGGTTTGGCCATATCCCATGTAAAGCATAGTTGGTTCGTGCGTCAATTTTTCGGGAAAAGTACGCAAAGTGCGTTTGAATAATTTCGTGCGTTAAAACTTACTTAAAAGTGCGTTTAAGTACATTTACCGTTGAATTCACCGTTTTACGTTTTTTCGTACGTTAATTGCGTTATGTTTTAAAAGTACGTTAAGTGCGCACGAACCAACTATGATGTAAAGTAAGGGGTGCATGGGGTACAAAAGAAACCGGTGGTTAAAATAGGAGGTATAAAACGTATCAAGAGTAATACAGAGAAAGAGTCCCGACAGTCTCCCTGACTGCCTCTAAATATATTCACGCGGACCGAAACACACTAATAAAACCTAGGTCAGGATACTTATTATAGGCTCCACGAGGGCGTACCTACCGCCCTCGAAATATGATCTTGCCTGGTTAGCCAGGAAATGCGGGCTATCACTTACCTCGATCATATCCTCCTTCAGGTCTCACCAGGGTCTGGGATCGTACAGTTCCACTAATATAGTGACACCCAACCTCAATGGACTGGTGCATTACCACCTGCACCACGATTATATGCTGGGAACCGCGAAGGCTCCCAGTCTTTATACTGTCAATGATAATTATAGCACAGGACTGTTCCCGTGCTAGTGACTCTAAGGTCACATACTTGTATGTTTTAAGTCTAGTGAAGTACGCTTATTTAAGGGGCCAGAATCGAGCTTCTGACATCAAGGTAAATAAACTAATCATTGGATACATACACTTGTTAGCGATAGAATAATTTAACACGTTATAGTCTAAGGCCACTCTAGGAGTACTCACCCAGTCGTCGATAGGAAAGTAGCGTTAGCAGGAGAGAAGTCTCCGGACGGGCCGGCATCTGAAGTAGCGAGGTCCTTCTGCAACTGCTGAGAGCTAATCCGAGGTATGAGTTCTCCTAGTCGGCGTCCTGAGATCTGCGATAGCGGCGTGGTCCTCTAGATCCAGGATCCGTGGGGGCTGATCTCTGCGGGGGCTGAGCTGCGTCACGTAAATGCCTGTAAGAGAAGTGATTCTGGATCTCTCTGTCTCGGCGCGTCTGACCCCGGGTCCAATGCCAGGTTCCCTCGACTCCGTCTCCGATTTCCAGTTAATTAGGGGCGGACTATCGTCATGGGGTGGTCGGGGCTCCGTTCCATGGGAATTGGTACGTTGAGTAGATAAGGTAGTTGGACATCGCCAACGGACAGAGCGGGAAAACTTGTTCTAGAAGATACTGGAACGGGGTAGAGATTTAAGGCCACGTATAATGATTACGTCTCCGATGGACACTGTACACACCGAAGTATCACGAGCATTCGGCGTGATTACTGTCATATACTGGCATCTTATCTACCAATCGGGGTTTCTTACAGCTTTCTTCTTTTTTAGAGTTGACGTCCTCGTCAACAGGTAAGGTGCCAGTAGTGTTAGGGGTGGATGTTCCAACAGCAGGTTTCAGAAGTTCCATCTTTCAGAAGGATTCCAAGGTAAGGAGTCTGCGGTTTTCCTACACGGACTAGAGGGCCATTTAAATTAAAAATGTCTATCATTGACATGCGACGCTATAAAGGTCTACTGACGGCGACGCACTGACACACAGACTGAACGATCTAACCTCCCATTTTTCGAGGCACGTCTGTGAAGCGAACTCCCAGTTGGAGGAGCTGAAGAAGAACATCGACTCCGCCCAGACACTGGTAGCAGACCTCCAAACACCAGCTACGTGTGCTCCGCCTGCAGTTCCAGAGAACGCTGACATCTGCTTCTCTCAACCTCCAGCTCCAGCACCGTTAGATGCTCCAGTTATTCAGCACTCACCAGGTAATCTGGAACCTTACGAACTTTACGAAGGTAATCCGTTCGCAGATTTTGATGCAGGAGTCTTGGACTCAGGGACTGAATATGACCGTGATTTTGGGAGCAGGAAAACGGCTTATTACGGATCATTGCCTTATAAGTACGGGGGGAGCCACCACAAGGCTAGGGACTTTGACTCAAACCCATATCTGAAACTTATTATTGATAAACTCGTATCTTTGTCCCCCGATGTCCATGAATCCTCAAATAGTTTCTTGGTGACTAAATACGACTCACACACAGCTCACATTCCTCCCCACAGCGACAACGAGCCGTCGCTTGACCCCGATAGTTCCATCCTGACCATCACTCTCGGAGCTGCACGCCCAGTTGTTTTCAGGAGGAAGCTGCCAGGAAAGTACGAGCGATTTTCCATTACCCCCGAGCACGGGTCTTTGTACTCCATGACTCGGTCTAGCCAGAACCTCTTCGATCACAGTGTACCGCGGGTCCATCAAGAGCAGTGCACAGGCACCCGGATCAGCATTACTTGCAGAACTTTGATCAGTCCATCATCCCGTCCTAAGCAGAGCCCTGTCTCTCATCCCTCCACCACCAGACAGCCAGGGCCTAAACGCGTACTGATCCTCTCTGATTCCAAAAACGCTTCTTTTGATTGCAGTGAACTGCAAGAGCCTGCCGTAGCTTTCAGAAATGATCTCTTTCTGCTGCGCGATCTCGACCAACACGATGAGTCCATTCGGCAGGCTAACGTAGTCCTAATCTCAGCAGGGATAAACGACCTGAGGAAAAACGGTGCATATCCCCAGACTCTCCACAACCACGTTAAACTTTTCATTGACAAGTACAGACACTTGAACGTCCAGTTTTTATTTGACTCCATCAGCCCATTGTCCATAAATGCAGATCGTTTCAACAAAATGAACCGGACAATAGATCTGACGAACGAACTGATGCTCCAACTCTCCTTACGCAGTAGAAATTTCAAACTCTTTGATAATGTTCTATTCGGCCTACCGCACCTGGCACGCGACGGCATTCACTTCAACAAGCTAGGTAAATCAGTGCTAACCAGAAGCTGGGTTCACTGTATCCTCTTGACTCTGGGGCTGCGTAAAGGGCCGCTACCCTTACGCGTCCTTTATGCTAACATAGTAGAACGATTTTCTCGGTCCACTTATAGGTGAACTAGTTTTGTGTTTAAGCCATGAAGTTGAGCTGACTGATAAAGTTAAGTTTAAGTTATGTTAAAAGAAGTCTATTAAATTACCCAAAATGTCAACAAATCTGCTGTGAATAAACGTATCGACAAATACCTGCATCAGAGGGTGCAGCCTATCGTACAATGAAAAGAGGATTACAATTAAATAATCGCACTATAATTTCAAACTGGCTAGTGGCTATCATCAATTATTTGCTATATTTTCATGTCTTAGCGATCCCATGACTTTATTTTTTTCAAAATCAGCTGCTCACAGCTCAGCACCGAGGCTAGAAATGATCTGATTGGCTCTTTCAAACACTATCTAATCTCATCCTGTAATCTCATATTTACAATTTATTCTAGTCTAATATTCAAATCGGCCTATTAACCTTTACATTTACTCAGTCAACTATTTCTGAAATCAACCATCACTATCTCACTAAATCAAGGCTGATAATAACAATACAATCACACTTAAACGGTCACGATCTTTCATATCAATAACCCAAAATATTCATCACTATAATTATTATGTCAGCATGACAGACATTTATAACATAATAGAACATATATACGACGTACAATCTTACGATGACATACGTGACACAAAAATTTTTTCAGGAATGAGGTCACACAGATACAGCACTACAATTTGTATACACTCTCACACAGATCTTGTATTTTTTTAATTTCATTTTAAACAGGCAGGTATAATAAACAGGCAGGCAGGTTTTGATTTGTACTCTGTACAGGTAAATCTGTACAGGTTACTCTTAGTTTAGTCGGAAAGTCACGAGCTGATTCACACTCAGGGCTGAATAGTCCTTGCTGAACAGTTCTGACAGGTTACGTTTTCCTAGTTCTATAGCGAAACTATATTACAAGTTTTATATATTAAATATTATCAGTATAACTAATCAAGTAGATCCACCGACCAATTCTAAACAATGTGGCACTTGTAAAACACGTTTAACAAAGAATCATCCATTACTCTTTTGTGCAACATGTAAAGCAACTAAACATCATAAATGCGAATCGTTATCTAAGTCTGAAGCTAAAGCACTGAAAGCGAATCCTACCTGGTCATGCAAAAGCTGTAAAAACAGTAATACTAGTAACGATCTACAATCGAATATTGATGAAACTGTAAACGATAGTGGCTCTCAGCAGGCGAAAGTTAAATTTAAGGCACAGTGTTACGCTTGTTTAGGATGGTCTTATTCTATAAATAATGTGAGAGAATGTGATTGGTGCGACAGGAAAGTTCACGTGAAATGCTACAGAGGTGTGTTAGGATGTGTGAAGTGTTGCGAGGAGAATATTGCAGGTTTCAATATAAACTGCATCGATTTGAACGAGAACTACTGCACAGAGTCGGACAAAATCTCATTTAATCCGTACCACAGAGATTGTTTAATAAATGATATAGGAGATAAGCTAGATGATCACGAGGGTTGCTCTGATTATTGGAACGAGCTATCTCAATTCTTACAACGCTGTGAATATAAGCAGCCGACGCACGTAAAATCTGCGAATCGCAACGAGCTCAAGATTTTTTCCCTAAATGTGAGATCACTACATAATAATATCAGCTACTTCCGGGAAGAGATCGACACATATAGCAATTTCGATATCTTAAGTTTTAATGAAACCAACTGTACTCTGAATAAATTACCGAACGGGATTACTGACCTTATTTTGGAAAATTTCTACGAGCCTATCCAGCAAGACCCTGTAAGGAAAACAGGCAGGGGAGGGGGTTTAACGATATATATTAACAAACGGGTCTGTAATCCGGAACAAATTGAATCTTTTAGGCCAAATTTTGAGGGGGATGGTGACTTGAACGGTGAGTTCCAATTTGTAAAGATTCACAACTGCAAAGGCTTCAACAAAACTAAACTGTTAGTTAATGTTTATCGCTCTCCTTCCAGGAGTATTGACAAATTTACCGAAATTCTAGATAACCTACTTCGAAGTCTTGATAGGCACTCTCGCAAACACATCGTTTTTACCGGTGACTATAATGTTGATTTAGTAAAACACGAAAAAGATGTAGCAGGGAAAAATCTTATCGCAGTTTATGAAAAATACGGATTTGTACAACTGGTGTCAAGGCCCACTCGTGTAACTGATCATAGCGCAACCTTAATTGACCACGTCTATACCAACGACCTATTAAATACCTTGAGTTGTCATGTACTGACGGTCAATGTGTCGGACCACTTAGCAACACTGACGACACTCTCACTGGGCAGGAGTGCAGGGAGGCGTGTTATATCGAGTGAGGGTCGTGAGAAGGTGCCGAACTTCCGCAGGTTCAATGCGGCTGCACATGCTGATTTCAAAAGAATTATTGAGAGCGAAACGTGGAGTGAGGTGCACAGAGAAACTAATGCGAATGACCAGTATGACAAATTCAGTGAAATCTATTCCAAACATTACGATCAAGCATATCCTGAAAAGAAACCTGGACCTAGACGTAAAAATGAACGGCACGACTCAAAACCCTGGATCTTACCGTGGCTAGAAGATGCATGTGCCCGTAGACAGCGTCTCTACCACGATAAGATAAAAGTTCCCAGCGTGACAAATATTGCTGCGTACAAAAAAATTAATAAATTTTGTAACAAACATATAAATTTGGCCAAAACCAAGTACTACAAAAACTTTTTTGAGGAGTACCGCGACAACTCCAAAAAGCAGTGGCAACTTATTAATAGTCTCCTGGGTAGAAATGTCAGGCACTCTGGGCCTATTAAAATAAAGGATGAATGTGGAAACATACTCAGCAGCCATTCCGATGTATCGGCTAAATTTAATGAGTATTTTTCCAACATTGCAAGCAACATAAAGTCCCAGATAAGTGCTAGGCAAACTTTCGATCCAGGAGGTTTTGAAGAATTCTTACAGGACGGACGTAGGACGGATATAGGTACTAGCAGTATTGAGTTAAGACCTGTTACGCCCTCTGAAATCAGTAAAGTAGTAAAAAAATTCAAGAACAAAGCGACACTCGACACAAAAATTGAACCAATGAAGCTTGCAAGCTTAGATACGAAATTCACAAAAACGTTGGCCGTAATCATAAATTCTTCCTTTACTGAGGGAATATTTCCAAATGCTCTAAAATCGGCACGAGTTGTTCCGATACACAAAGGTGGCTCTAAAACAGAAGTTACTAATTACAGACCAATCTCTTTGCTAAGCTCTTTCTCGAAAATATACGAAAAACTTATGCATAGTCGAGTTCTTGAATTTTTAGACTTCAATGGATCACTTTTTGAAAGTCAGTACGGTTTTAGGCCTGGCATGTCATGTGAACACGCTTTACTTAATGCTCAAAATAGTATTCTACACTCTCTCAACAGTAAGCAAATTGCTGTGCTGCTTCTTCTTGACTACTCTAAAGCTTTTGACGTCATTGAACATCCTATACTACTAAAAAAACTGGAACATTACGGCATTAAAGGTTCAGCACTTAAATGGTTCGAGTCCTATCTGAGCGGCCGCCACCAATTCGTGACTGTCGGTGGAGAAGACTCGAGGCCCAGAGAAATCCAGTTTGGAGTACCCCAGGGGTCGATTTTGGGACCATTACTCTTTGTGATCTATATCAACGACCTTCCAAACATCACAAATTTAGCTAAGTTTATACTGTACGCAGACGATGCGAATATCATAGTTACTGGTTACACCGAGCAAGAGGTTCAGTTCAAACTAAATCAAATAACCTCGCTCCTGATCAAATGGGTTGATAGCAACGGACTTGCTCTCAATCTCAAAAAAACTCACTTTATGGTATTTAGCAATCATAGAACGACAACCCTTTCTAACATTAATGTTTCCATAGCTGGAGTAGTGATAGATCAAGTGACTGAGGCACGTTTCCTCGGAGTAATAATCGATGATAAATTAACGTGGAGCAAACACATACATGCCGTTAGGGCCAGGATGAATAGATACATGGGTATCATGTACAAAATTAAACGGCACTTACCGTTAAAAGTCAGGCTTCAAATTTATCACAGCTTTGTTCAATCCCACCTCAATTTCTGCTCCCTTGTCTGGGGTTTCGCAGCCAAATCACACATTGAGTCACTATTCACAAAACAGAAACAAGGTGTGAGAATGGTTATGCTAGGTTACGTCAACTATTTCTACAAGGACGGCCAATTGCCTGCACACACGAGGGATAGCTTTAAAGAGTATGGAATTCTCACTATTCATGGAATTATCGTGAAGAATGCACTTATATTAATGCACAGGATGAAATACTTCCCTGAAACAGTGCCAAAATCAATCAAAGGCCTTTTTCCAAGTAATATCCCGACAGTTAACTCCAGCCATGAGACTAGCTCTGACTGGCTTCTTACATACGGTAGTAACACTTTTAGACAATCAGTATTTTTTAAAGGTCCACTGCTTGCCATCACTGAAACAAACTTAAATATAACTTGTCTTCCCAGCTTATTTTCAATCAACATTTACAAGTCTAATGCAAAACGTGTGCTATTGGAACACCAATCAAGAGGCAACAACGAGGAAAGCTGGCAAACCTTTTTACTGAATAATATTCCAGGTTTAAGGAAATCTCAACGGTCACAAAATCACACACCCCACAACATAACTTAGTATTAGTAAACTATCTAAACAACATGAGGCATTCACTCAATAAACTTCTTAGTTACAAAAGCACTTCAAAACTAATAATTACCGACCACTTTTGAAATCGGAAAATTTTCACTGCCAGACCTGCTACTAGTTTACTGATAATACTCCTGGCCATTGCTCAATTCAAGCCTTATCAGCACAACACGCACAATCACATATCATCAACGTAGCTGATCTCAACGCATCATAATAACAACCACGCGCACACACACCCACTTACCACTACACAGTACCACACAGAGCCCAGCAATCAATTCAAATAACGCCTAGCTGATTTTGATAGAATAACGTCGTGATCCAGCGTGATGAATTGTTTTAATCTTAATTGAAGTTAAACGGCTGCACCCCTGACTTTTTAACTAAAAGATAAGAGACGTATATATTAGGACATTTGTATTCTGATAAAATTTAAAGTTTTGGTGTGTGAATTAAAGCTTGGTGTGAGAATTAGTGTGGAAATAAAGAGATTCATTTTATTACATCATATATCTTAATTAAGTGACAGTAAGTATTATTATTTTAACTACAGCTTATATTATTTCAGTTAGTATTGACATGAATGTTACGATTTCAGTTTATTTATTATATATTATATTGTCAATAAACCGGTTTCAAAGCCCTTAAGGGTGGCCCTCGGGTCTTTAAAACAAAACAAAACCTTCGGTTAATACATTTGCGTAATTTTTCTAAAGAAGGCGACATCTGCCTCTGGTGTAACTACATCGTTTCACGTGGTACTGACCAACGTTGCATTAAAAACACGGTACACGTGCAAAAACCATCATGAGGCGGCGTTCCTCGTCAAAAACATAACGTACACGTATATTCTACGTACATTTATTATCTTGAACCCCATCATCTCGGGAGCTGTTTAAAATAATTTAACTGCGCCTCGCTACGTATCTTCAAACTTTCAATGAATAGTAATTTCGATCGTGCCCAGCACGTGACTATTTAATTTACGCTATCGTCTATATTCTCACAACATTATAATATATTGTCCGTGATCGAGTTCATTCGAGTCTATGACGGGAAGTTGTAACAGGTACAACATCAGTCTGGGTTGCTCCATAGGGTGGTAGGAGTCTGTCGTTGCGAAGGTCGTAATTGCGTCTCCAATCAGTAATGTTATACTGACGCGGTCGAGGGGGCTGCGTTGTGTCGTTTATCACCCGTGATAGTCACCGTTGCGTCCCAGCGGCTTGTGATACTGAAAAGGATTCAGGTTAGTAACCCGAAAGAAGATATTGGTTCTGAGGACCAGGGACCTACACTACTACATGGATTCGTATAACATGGCGTAGGTCCTGAAGAGGTCGAGCATGCTTACCGAGCAATATCGCGGTCATTAACACAGCTCACCATGGCACCGAATAATCAGTATTGCAGGGATACTCTGGCAACAACCGCGAGATTAGATTTAAAAGATAATATATTTAGCCCAATAGTGGGGTCGTTACGCCATTACGACGTTATTTGTATAAAAATTAGTGCTTTAAGATCAAGTGTTAAAATCGTGCTGCGTAGTATACTATGTTCAATCTCGAACAAGCAGTGACATATATGCTTAGATACTCGTCTCGTTAAGCGCTGGTAATGCGGTCCCTGGTGCAGCGGCGGTGGTTGGAACGTCGGGATAGATGGGTCTGTACCCTTGTAGGTATGGTGCCCCGAAGTGGCAACGTTTCCAGTCTGTATTTCTCCTCCAGTATCGGGGGTGTCGGCGCAGTCGGGGGTTTATCACCTGTATTTACCATCAAGGAGATGTGGCTAGCCGAACGTGTTAGGCGCTCTGGTTCTGCTGGTATAACGTTCGCCCGACTCCATGATCGTGGTGGCCCCGAGTCTCGGCGAATTCTCGGGCAGCAATCCGAACAGCTTGCGTTTGGCGCGATGTATTCTTGATCATGTTGGCCAGGAAGAGGAGGACGAGAGTTGCTGCAATCCACGCGGCGATCTTTAAGTATCGGGTATAGGACACAAGGGCGGAAGACGCGTGGGCGGAGGTCGCGTAGGCGGAAGACTTGAGGGCGGAGGACGCAAGGGCGGAAGTTTCCTAAAAGGTTGGACACGAGGGCGGAGGTCGCGAGGGCGGAGGTCGATCCCATGATTTGGGCGGAAGACTCGTAAAACGATCACATGTCCTAAATGCTCGACTGGTAATACTACAAAACCTGAAACATCACACAACGTACTTCAAATTGTATAAATTATATTCAATCATTTTAGTGGTACTGATTTCGAATTCTTTGTAACTTTAAAAACAAAATACACAGGGTTATAGAGAACGCTTAAAGGTAATATAAATCACAATGTAATCAATCAATTTTGTCAAAACCCGAATAGAATAATATCATGCAATAACATAAACATTTCACATAGCACTCTTTAGCAAATCAATATAGGTTAAAATATCATCCTCGTACGAATGGTAGTTCTGAACTATGCTGAAGATTCTTCTATCCTTGTCGCTATTGGCCTTCCTCCTCTTAGGCTGCTGCTCTCCAAGCGAATTCGCTAAGGTCTTCTTGTCTGTCGAGGACTGTTCCATCTGGACTAGGAGATTCTGACGTTGTGACTCAAGTTGTTCGTTTCACTGTGCAATATTTTCGTGTGAAAACTGTTGATCATATCCCAGAAGCCCTTGTGTCATGTGACTCAAACTATCGAATCGAGTCACGTGATACATAACTTCGACTCACGTCATGAATCACCATGGTCATGATCTCATATAACACAACGGTATGTGAGGACATCACAACATCACGTAAACTGATCTGGGATATGATCAACTGTTTTCACACGAAGAGATTGCACAGTGAAACGAACAACTTGAGTCACAACGTAGACGACTCGAGAGACAACTAGTATATTTAAGACCGATGTTGGGAATAGAAGTATCTTATTATTTAGTTCCAGCTACATCTCAACTACTACAATAACAACCATGTACGATGAAGATACAGTAAAGATTATCAGAGGAAGGACTCCTACCAGTCAGAATCTCCTACACGGTGGTTTCCGCTACTCTAAGGATGGAAAGCTTACCACCGATGGACGCCAAGCCTGGAGATGTGTGAGGAAGAAAGACTGTTGCCGTGGTCGTCTGTATACCCTGAACGAATCCTTGGTGAAAGTGACACAGATACATAACCACGACGCTGATATCGCTGACTGTGAATTGAAAGAAGTCCTCGCTAAAGTCCAGGATCTGGCTGCTACGACGATGACTACTAACCACAACATCGTTTGCTCCGTTACTGGTCCCATGTCTCAGGATGCACGTGCCCGCCTCCCCAACGAACAAGCGGTGAAGAAGAGGGCACAGAGAGCCCGCCGATACGGAAACCCTAGACCCAGAGCACCTTCATCCCTCGCAGATCTTCAACTGGAAGAGGACGACTGCAGATCCCTCTCCTAGAAGAATCCTCAGCATAGTTCAGAACTACCATTCGTACGAGGATGATATTTTAACCTATATTGATTTGCTAAAGAGTGCTATGTGAAATGTTTATGTTATTGCATGATATTATTCTATTCGGGTTTTGACAAAATTGATTGATTACATTGTGATTTATATTACCTTTAAGCGTTCTCTATAACCCTGTGTATTTTGTTTTTAAAGTTACAAAGAATTCGAAATCAGTACCACTAAAATGATTGAATATAACTTATATAATTTATACAATTTGAAGTACGTTGTGTGATGTTTCAGGTTTTGTAGTATTACCAGTCGAGCATTTAGGACATGTGATCGTTTTACGAGACTTCCGCCCAAATCATGGGATCGACCTCCGCCCTCGCGACCTCCGCCCTCGTGTCCAACCTTTTAGGAAACTTCCGCCCTTGCGTCCTCCGCCCTCAAGTCTTCCGCCTACGCGACCTCCGCCCACGCGTCTTCCGCCCTCCTGACTGGTTCCCTTAAGTATCGTGGAATTGACTTGATCTTTTCGATGGTACCCTTGATGGGCTGGTGCGTCGCCACTAGTTTCTCAATTTGTTTGCGTTCCTGCTGTAGGCGTAGCGTTTGAACTTGGAAGGCCTCCATGGTTTCCACCAACTTGTCGGTCCCCACCTCAGGAATCGCCGGAGCTTCTAAGAGACTCAAAAAAAAAGGTAGACCCATCGGCGGCTTGCGGTATAGAATTCCGTCGGGTTCGATGTGGTTCGGTGCGTGGACAATAGTTTGACCGGAGCTAACGCTAGTTACGTTAACGGTCCACTCTATGAACACTACTTGGTAGGTCGGCATGTCGATTGCCGAGACCTCGGACGTGGTTTGTCGGTGTGGATGGTGCTCGCCTGTCGCTGCGGACTTCTGGGAGGCGAGTTGTACGTTCTTTTCTTTCGTGCGCAGTAAGAGTCCCATGGGCGTACCATATTAGGTTTTTCGTTCCTGAAAGATTAGAGTTAATGATTGATTTTTAACAAAACATTTTAGCTTGACAAGACTTTAAAGATGCTTTTCGATGTTATTTGAAATAGTCTTTTAGCCAATTTGAACTTTTGAGATGATTTTCATTCGATTTTCAATAGTGACTTGCAGTGATACTCAATTTGTTACGTCGTGCGTAATGGTTAGGTAATTAAGTATTTATAACCGTCTGAATATCGGGGCGCAAAGTAATCGGCGACGGCGTCATTACCGTCTTTTAACTCGGGATTAGCCCGAAATTCGAAATCATGTATCGAGAAAATCGTGCTTTTGCCAAAGTGGCTTCATCGTTACTTCTAAAAAAAAAGTCATATCACGCCTTATGGCGTATATTACAAAATGTCTCTTATAAAAGTTTGTCTTGTGTTCAGTATTTGTCATGACGGTTACCAGAGCGATAGTCTGAGTTTCCTTGCTCTGACACAGTTCACATTATACCGGACACGCGGTTGTTGTGCGATTCTAGCTGATCGTCTCATGTCGGGCGGTGCGGAAGTTGGAGCATTTCGTACTGGAGGCGTTATGAGGTCGTGGTTAGGTATTGTCGGCGCAACAGCTGCCGCGGCGGCGTTAGGATTCATGATGATCACTATCTCGTCGTCTTCGGGAGGTCGACTGCTACTCGTCCTAGCATCGTGATCATTGTTAGTGATTGCGTCTTCTTCTCGTATTTTTTCGAACTCTCGTTCAATAGTGTCGTTTAAGGCGGCGAGCGTGGCGGCCGGCAGATGACATCGTTTTAATCGATTGAAGTGTGCTCTGAAAGTCTTGAAGGGATGTTTGGTCTGTTTTAATACATACGTAGTATTACTTTGCTTCTCGTGCACCTTGTACGGTCCCGAGAATTTACGGGAGAATTTTCTGCATCCTCGTTCAAAAGCTCCTTCCATGAGCCACACAAATGTTCCAGGTTGCAAGGGCTTTCCGAATTGCTTCCTGTCGGCGTAGTCCTTGATACTCTGCATGGACGCCTGTAATTTCTTCCGAGCTTGGTGCTCCAACTGGTAGTGGTAAAACGTTTCTTCCAGCCACACATTGTACTCGAACTCGGGTACATTCTCAGCCAAGGGGGGCTCTCCAAAGATGAAGTGAACAGGTAAGCGGGCGTTGTGCCCAAACATGAGTTTGAACGGGGCGATTCCGGTCGAGTTTGCGACTTGGGCGTTGTACGATAAGATGCATAGCGGTAAGAATAAGATCTTATCCCAAGAACGTGGTTTCTTTTCTGCCCAGTGTGCCGTCGATCCTTCAATGGTTCGATGCAGTCTTCCCACAATGCCGTTGCACCGTGGTTGCCAAGGCAACGACTGTTTCTGATTGATGCCCAATATGGCGTACAGTTCTTGCATCATCTGCGATATCAGTTGGCTTCCGGCGTCACTCTGAATTTGTAAGGGTAAGCCAAAAATACTAAGTATGTGCTTAATTAGCTGATTTGCGATAGATTCAGATGTTATTTTAGCTAGTGGAAATGCCCACGCGAATTTGTTGAAACATCAAGTACGGTTAGAATGAATACGTTACTATTTTTCGTGCGTGGTAGTTTTCCAACGATGTCGATAGATAACTTTTGAAGTCGAGGGCTTGTTGCAGTCATTGTGATAGGGGCGTTAGGTTTTCTTGGCGGCTTTTTCATCACACCACAGCTGGCGCAGTTTTTGGCGTACAATTCGGCGTCGTATCTCATTGATTTCCAGTAGAAAGTTGACTTTAGCACGGACATCATTTTGGCGGCGGAACGGTGTCCTCCCGTGGGTCCAGAGTGAGTAGATTTAAGGACTTCAGTCTGCTTATGCCGCGGTACCAAAATACATTTCTGGTCACCTTTTCCTCTGTACAACATAGCATTTCGTCCTGGCATTCTCGACAGCGAGACTCTCTTATGGTAGTAGAAAAGGGTGATAGGCGGCTCTCGATCTGGAAATATCGGTGACTTCAGAAAGACTAGGTGGAACAGCCGTTTGAGATCCGGATCTTTCATTCGTTCTGTTTCAAGTCGTTCGTCAAAGTCCGGCGTGTTCAACGTGTTTCAAGTCGAGAAGGGTAGAACTGGCGGCGTCAGGACATCTTGTTGTTCCGTGACATTTACTTTCATGTCTGGGTGATCGTTGTCAACTTAGTCCATGATGAGGTTATTTTGGAGCGAATTGGCGTCGTTGTCGGGTTTGCTGTCTGGATGTATTCGAGACAAGGCGTCAGCTGCTTGATTCTGCTTTCCTGGGCGATATGCGATCTCTATGTTAAATCTTGCCAATTGTTCTAGCCATCGGGCTGTGATCCCTTGCGGATCGCGAAACGAAGTTATCCAAACTAAGACTCTACAATCAGTTTCACAACGGGAATGCTTAAGGCCAAGCAAGTGGAAACGAAAAGCTTGTGTAAAGAAGACTATAGCAAATAGCTCTTTCTTAGTCGCAGAGTAGTTCTTCTGAGCTGGGTTCAACAACTGTGAACCATACGCTACCGGGTGGCGTGAGTCGTCTCTTATGACTGATAATAAGGCGACTGATAATAAGGCTCCTGATAATAAGGCGACTGATAATAAGGCTCCTGATAATAAGGTGACTGATAATAAGGCTCAGATCTCACTGCGTTGACTGCTTTAGCTGACGCCGTTTGACTGCTTTGGAGCGTGATGGCGGCGTCAAGCAATTGTTCCATTTCGAGTTCTTGTAATTCTCGTAGTCGGGACGCCAGGTTTGGGTTGTTAATGTTTGCGATGAACGATTCTCTCAGTGAATCGTTACGCATCGCCAGATTTTGCGGGTACGCCTTTTTCGCTAGCTTGTGGAGTTCGAGGTGGTACTTCCAGATTCCTTCTGTCCTGAGTCGTCTTCGGTTCCGTAACTCCGTCACATATCGTTCGCTGTTGCGTTCCAATCCTTCTGCGCGCCTCAGCTGAGCGATGAGGTCGTTCAGGTCACTTCGTACGCCGTGTACGGTTCTGGAAATTCCGTCTAGCGCCTTGTCTTCTAATAGACTTATCAGCAGGTCGGCGTGTTCAGGCGCAGGGCAGTTGATCGCCCTGGTGTACGCTGCAAAGTGTTGTAGGTAAACATCCAAATCCATCCCACTCTTGAATTGTGGGATGGATTTGAATAAACATCGGTTGAATTCTTGGCGCGTTTACGGCGTCGGCAGCTGCCGCTGCAACAGGGGCAGCGTTATTACCTTGTGGGTCTGCCATTTTCCTGATAAGGTATTTGGTTAATTACGTGTTTTTAAAGCGTTACGTGCATTTGTCTGACTATTTACTAAGTGTGATTCAGAATGTTAACCAGTAAGATCATGGTAAGAATGTATTGATCTTGTGTCAAACAAAGAGCAGGTACGCGTTTGGGAATAAAAGTACGCGCCTATTATATGAGTAACAGGAATCCGGACAAGTTTCGGACGTATTTTCCGCACGATTTTCAAAAAAACTTGATCTGGCATATGCGACTTAAATATGCGGCCGATTGCACTTGTACCTGCGAATTTCGCCCGTTTTAAAAAGGACGGCAATGTGACCAGTTAACAACTGTGCAGGGTGCGCTGCTTTTGCTCCAGAACGCTGTACTTGTAAATTATGATTGCGTACTGACATCAATTATAGATGGTACCATGGTATTGGTAAGGTGGTAATTAAATTAATTAGCAATAACATGATTATTATTTATATAAATACTAAATAGTCGTATTATCGTAGCGTTTAGTTCGAGGCGTCGTACTTCATTGATTTCCAGTAGAAGGTTGCATTTTTCGTCGTTAAATGATACAGCGGTTTTGCGATGTCGCTGAATTTCTCCACGTGGCGTCTGTAGAAAAAAAATAACTCTTCTTCTTTAAGATTCGTTGGGTAGTTACGTATGCACTTAGCTTGGTGATAATTTCGTAGTTCTTTTTGTAGTAGTAAATGCGTGAGATTCTGCCACCTTTCAGCTCGACTTCGTCGGAGGGCTTTGCTCTAAAGTAACCGTCATCCACTCGGTAAATCTTATTGTTGTACTTTGTCGTGACGATAAATCCGACAAATTCGTTGGTAATCTCACGTTGAATGGTTCCCAACGTTGAATGATTACCAAAGCTGGACGCTTTGAGGGTGTCTCCTGATTGAAAACTCATGCCCTGGGTACAATTTTCTGCGAGTCTTTCGAAACATCGTGGTGACTTTTCCTGGTTAGTGCACGGCCGACGGCTGTTTGTAGTGCACTGATATTGGATGTTGCATACTAACATAGCTTTATTACTTCATCCGTGATATAATCACACCTCATTCTGCCAAATTTTTCAACCGAGGTCGGGGGATTCCGATCTCCAAATCGACCAGTAACTTAGAGGATCGTAGGTGCGACATCTTTATTCCCTAATCCCCAAGAAGTAATTAGTAGATTGACAGCGTCAATAGTGTGAAGTGAGATGGTTATGGGTTTCTAGGTTCTTTGGTCTGAGAACTATTTGCGCGTAACGATACCCTCTTTTTCGTACACTTCCTCCGTCTTGTGTAGCGTGCTTCTTCCGAAAGTCGGGCGTATCTGGCGTTTTTGAATTCGTACGGTGGCGGAAGTGTGCCGCCATATCTCGGTATCAGGGCAACGGAATGACGCTACTACGTGGTCAATTTCCTTTCTTATCGACTATAGAAGGGGGCGCAACAATCATTATTCATTATTTTTATAAGTACATAACAACTGGCCGGGGGGAGTAGCTTGCTTGTATATTCACGACACCTTAAATATATAGGCGTTAATAGTGGCTGACGTCCATATTGACATCAGTTTTTATTTTTTTCTTGAAGTCCAGTGACTTCATCGTCGACTTAGTTGACGTTTTACTTATATATCGCTTCGACTTATATCGGGCGT
The DNA here is from genome assembly GCF_026151205.1 of Bolinopsis microptera. Lineage (NCBI taxonomy): Eukaryota > Metazoa > Ctenophora > Tentaculata > Lobata > Bolinopsidae > Bolinopsis > Bolinopsis microptera. The sequence goes on along the minus strand of NC_087078.1, from coordinate 173,095 downwards.
TATATATTTTTCTAAAAAAATTCGAGCTTGCTTTAGACGTTAATTTAGAACATAATTTTACTTCACTTCTGACGTTATTAACGTTAATCGTTATATACACTTGGTCTTGACGTCCCTCGACGTCAAGTATCACTTGACATTCATCGTAGTACGAGACAGAACTCACAATTTGAATATCTATAAGTAACCAGTCATCACCTAGTGTACTTCGGTGGTTTATCCTACTATATTTACAATTAACCTGGTTCTTCTTCGCCCAATAACTCACATATGCTATATCTTAACTGTTGGCGGAATCGGCAATACTCGGCCGTAACATCTGCAGGAATAATATCTCAAAACTTATATAGCGCGGCGCTTGTACATTCTCACATCTCACACATTCGTCACACCACATGTTTCACGTGAGTCAGTCATCGCCATAATACAGTAATACACTTGGACGGCTTATCCTAAATTACCTACCTACTTATCCTGACTCACCTTCGCTCATCGCGGCAACGACCATTTGTCGGCATCTGCAGGAATATCATAACTACTTCGCTTGAGATCTCTCACACTGTAACTTAATTCATAATAAAACGGGGCCCTGCTGGCTTAACTTTCACTTGCGTTGACTATTCTAGGGCTTGCGAGCCACATGCTCCGCGACTACACACGCTTTCAGAAACTGCGCTGTTACAGAGAAACACTGAATATGAAATCCAAAGGGGATTCAGTGGGTATACCTTTCTCCTTCACAACACAGTAGCTTACTTGAATGGTTGCGCTCTTGCACGGTTCATCGTCAACTTAACTTAATTATTGGGGCCCCTACCAGCTTGCATATGATTCACTCAAATTTGTCTCGCTCGTACATACTTCGTCACTAATTTCATTCGTCAGTAAATAATTTTTGGGCTCCCCCCAGGCAATATTTCCATTGGACTCTACTTCTAAAATGAAACTCGGGGTGTACGTGCAACGTGTGTTACGCGTAGATAATATATAAGTTAATATAATAGCATTACAAATAATATTTAAAAAGAATTCGAGATGTACGTGCAACGTGGAATTCAGTACACTGCGTACTTCTCACTTCATAGGCACGTTAAATTCGTGCATACGTGCTGCTCACTTCGTGTGCACTCTACATTCAGTACGTTACGTGTTCGTACTTATGCGCACGTCAAGTTCAGTATATATTACGTGCTGCTCACTTCATGTGCACGTTATATTCAGTACATTATTTTTGCACCGCAATGCAGGAACGCTCACGTAGTCCTGACTTGCACATCACTAATGCTCCCTGTCACGTGACTTATACACTAGGATTAACTCCGAGGCCACGAATAAGTTATTAGCAGCCACTTATAAGGTAATTAGGTGATTTGATATACACGGCATACTTGGAGTGGTTACACTGTGCTAATTTGCCACTGTATCGGGTTACCGATGCCTTCAGCTCGCTCTGCACTTTGCAACTAATTAAGCGGCTCCTAACTGAGCCGCTATGTCACGTGACGGTATTCTACTCGTACGGGGGGTCCTATTGTCTGAGGAGTGTCACGAGTCCAGTCTTCAGACTTAATCGCACGGGTTCACGCTAGACAAGTGAACCTGACCCTACTATCACGTGATTAATAAATGGCGGGAAGGCTCATGCCAGCGTATTCGGGCGGCGTGGTACTGTGTTAAGAAGTTTCGAGCGTTCAAGATCACGTGACCGGTATTCCGTGTGAACGAGCTAGATGATGGTCAATTATAGTGCGATAGTCCGTCAATTAGGGTTATGTCACTTAAATTAACTGTTAGTTGAAAGTATTACGGAGTTATTTAGAATGTTAAAATCCAATAATGTTAAATCTTATTTCTTGGAAAATAACGCGTGCTGTGGGATAATACCTTAACCTCGTACTTTACCGATAAGATCGTGTTAGCGTGTTGGAGTGAATTCCCAATCCCTGGGATGCTGTCCTCACCAGGTTGGACGGGTTAAAAGGTGGCTGTGAATTCTAGAGGGTGATTATAGAAGTTACTTCTTCCCTAATTACTTAGTTACTGCGAATACGGGGAAATAAATTAATTCTTAGAATTCGTGCCTCTACCTCGAATGTGGTGAGATTTCTAGGGATCTGAAAGTGGTAGTTCACTGAAAGTAGGAACCCAGTAGGAGTGTAGGAATAAATCGATACAGTGGGGTAATTTGGGCGGGGGAAAGTCATTTATTTTAAATATTGGAATTTTCTACTACAAAAACCGCGATAATATTACTTGGTCTCGGTGACCCAGGTTCTATACCGTATAGTATACGGAAGGTGATTACGGTATTCCACCTCGTTATGATCTAACTCCTACATTCTACCATGTCGATGGAACATTCTTACTAAGATCAGAAGGTGCCTTTTGGCGATTGAGTACTTGCATTTAACTAGAGAGGTGGTAATTGAGCGATAATTACGGTTGGGCTGCTATCTTAGCGCCAAATGTGCCTGGTCAATATAATTAACGAGCACAGCTCGACCGTGGTTATGCGTGTTTATTCTTAAATGTAACTCCGTTGAGGACATTTACGAGCGCCGCTCGACCGTTTAACACCTTTAGCTCCATATATTGAGCTGTTTTACCATTAGGCCACCTTCTTCAACTTTCACAATGTCCTTCGACTCCTTAAAACGTGCTTACGACTACGAAATATACCCGCACAATGATTTTTCTCGCGTACAAAAATAATCAGGTACGTTAAAATCGACTATTAGAGTCTGTCCCCCCTTATTTGGAATGGCCCGTGAATGATTACGTTCTAGCTCCTATCAATTAACTTGCGTCACGTGATGCCATTTTTGGTGGTCTTCAAACGTAAACGGTTTGAAGGACGGAAATTTTAGACCCTGACGAAATTCATAATGCTGAGCGTACACAGCAAAAATCGGCAAGGGTTGGCATGACAGCAATTTAATATCCAGGTTCTTTTTAATTTCCTTAAACACATTTTTCGTTACTTTGGTTACTAGTGAATGTCATGCGGTTTGTCGTTTGTGAGTTTCGTGATCGTGAGGGTAACCAAAGTAGCGCTAAGTTGATTGTGACATGAATCTAACTACAAAATATATTGGACGCATCTCCTCCCTTCTCCGAAGGGCGGTAAAATATTAAGTTTTTAATCTAACTGACGTCACTTCGCTATGACGGGCGACTGGACAGTCAAACTTTTTAATGTTAACCCTTCTCAAGATTTGGAACTGCCCGTTCCGAGGCAAAGTGCCTGCACTCTTTCAGTGTATATAATATTTCCTTCGTACATGGTTAATATTTTAAGAAACAACCCTTTTATAGAAAGCGATGGTTTGCCAGACCATTTAATGTTAACATCCATAAATCGGGATTTTATTATCGATATTTTCGGCGTTTAAAATATTAAATACACGGACCTGTTTCTCCCAGTTCTCGTCAGGATAAGGGGGATCCGTGGCGTTGTGCAGCGTGTTGAGAGAGCGGCGAGTTTCGTCCGGTTGTCGGTACTGTACTTCTTTTTAGAACGGACAGGCGTCAGCGTCTCTCCAGTATAATATGCGGGGAAGGTGTTGTTATAATTTATTTAAATGTTAGACACGTGTTCTTACTATTATGTGCGTACAAGGCTTAGCATACTAAGTATCATCTTTCGTTTAAGACAGTGGATGGTTTATTATAAAACTGGTACGGTATGTAATACTGCCTGACCACTAAAGTTGGGTCCCGTATGCGGCTTCCAATTTGTAAGACACAACGCTCAGTTGAAACGATAATATCTACAAAGGGGTGGACCGAAACACACTAATAAAACCTAGGTCAGGATACTTATTATAGGCTCCACGAGGGCGTACCTACCGCCCTCGAAATATGATCTTGCCTGGTTAGCCAGGAAATGCGGGCTATCACTTACCTCGATCATATCCTCCTTCAGGTCTCACCAGGGTCTGGGATCGTACAGTTCCACTAATATAGTGACACCCAACCTCAATGGACTGGTGCATTACCACCTGCACCACGATTATACGCTGGGAACCGCGAGGGCTCCCAGTCTTTATACTGTCAATGATATTTATAGCACAGGACTGTTCCTGTGCTAGTGACTCTTAGGTCACATACTTGTATGTTTTAAGTCTAGTGAAGTACGCTTATTTAAGGGGCCAGAATCGAGCTTCTGACATCAAGGTAAATAAACTAATCATTGGATACATATACATATCACCGGAGACTCGCGGGCGGAACAAAATATTGCACGCGCACGCGCGTGCAATATTTCATATGTCCCCGAGGGCGCTAGCCCGAGGAGGACATATTTTCGTATAGCACGGAGGGCCCATCGGGCCCGAGTGCTATACGATTTTTCCGCCCGCGGGTCGAGGTGATGTGGATTATATCCACCAGCGGGCGTATTACAGTTAATATATAATTTTATAAATAAACAATGGAGCTTGTATAAAAGTCGACTCTAGAAAAGGTCGCCACTAATTGTTGTAACCATGGTAACACGTCACGTGTTCAATGTAAGCCAATCATAAAGGGCTGTGTCGTATATAGGGGCTGGAGATGCACTGCATTCCTGGGCCGTGGGAATAATGAATGTAATGTCAGTGACGATGAATATCAATAATATAGGGGGATTATAGTGCTGATGTGTATTATGTAGTGTGTTATAATAACTTTGATATAAATCAAAGTATCATGTCATCTGCTCACGAGCTGCATGAGCAGCCCTACCGGACACAAAAATAAAATGTATATAATATAGTCAGTGTAATAAGGAATTTCACATGGAGACGATACAGAAACTGAAAATATTTTAGAGAACTCCGGGCTATATTGCTACTGGTCAAATTAAATGTCACTTGTTAGCGGGCTATATCATGAGCGGGCTGTAGAGATATCGGGCCCTTTGACAGCGGGCTGGTGAGAGCCCGCTATGCGAAAAAGCGCACGCTGGTGGATATATACATTTGTTAGCGATAGAATAATTTAACACGTTATAGTCTAAGGCCACTCTAGGAGTACTCACCCAGTCGTCGATAGGAAAGTAGCGTTAGCAGGAGAGAAGTCTCCGGACGGGCCGGCATCTGAAGTAGCGAGGTCCTTCTGCAACTGCTGAGAGCTAATCCGAGGTATGAGTTCTCCTAGTCGGCGTCCTGAGATCTGCGATAGCGGCGTGGTCCTCTAGATCCAGGATCCGTGGGGGCTGATCTCTGCGGGGCTGAGCTGCGTCACGTAAATGCCTGTAAGAGAAGTGATTCTGGATCTCTCTGTCTCGGCGCGTCTGACCCCGGGTCCAATGCCAGGTTCCCTCGACTCCGTCTCCGATTTCCAGTTAATTAGGGGCGGACTATCGTCATGGGGAGGTCGGGGCTCCGTTCCATGGGAATTGGTACGTTGAGTAGATAAGGTAGTTGGACATCGCCAACGGACAGAGCGGGAAAACTTGTTCTAGAAGATACTGGAACGGGGTAGAGATTTAAGGCCACGTATAATGATTACGTCTCCGATGGACACTGTACACACCGAAGTATCACGAGCATTCGGCGTGATTACTGTCATATACTGGCATCTTATCTACCAATCGGGGTTTCTTACAGTTTATCTGCAGAAAGAGCTGCTAGCTGCCAAAGACAAGCAGCTTGGTGACTTGGAATCTGTGGTTGTAGCATCAGTTGAGGATACTGTGAAATCAGAGTTAAAGTCTTTAATCAGAGTTAAAGTCTTTAATAAAGACATACAGCGCCGCGTTACAGGGATCAAAAACCTCAGCAGCAGGTCCTTTGTTCGTTGGATTCGGATAGAAACATCTTGAAGAATATCATTAAGGATGTTGTGGCAGGAGGAGACCGAAGTCGGAATCTGATGTTATTTGGTCTTAAAGAAGAGAAAGGTGAGCTTTTATGTGACAAGGTCGGTCAAGTGTTGTAGGAACTTGTCGAAAAGCCAAAAATAGAAGCTAGCAGAATTGGTTTGTATTGTATTGTTTTGTATTGTATTGAATAAACCCAAGGATAAGAAACAAGTGGCTGATAGACCTGTTAAGGTGACTTTGACAAGATCCACAATCGTGCGGCAGATTTTGACTACAGCTCGGAACTTTTCGGTAAAGTCTTTATCGGTCCAGATAGGTCTCCAGAGGAACGTGCCAAACAGCAAAAGCTTGTTTTAGAACTCAAGTAGAGATCGAACGACGAGCCAGATAAGAGACACTTCATCAAAGGAGGCAAAGTGTGTAATGTTGACAAAATTGTTGTTTGAAATGACAGAGTTTTTTTGTTTGGATTTATGAATTCTTGGTTCGCTAAGATTTTAAATTTTTGATAAGCTTTTAAATCATATTCGTCTTTCAACACAAGACTCATGTCAGTCTTCTAGAATCTTGTTTTGGTTTGTTTTTGAAATTAAGCTGAAGTATTTAATCTTACTTTCAGGTCCATAATTTCGTGCAGTGTATATTCTTATAGTTATTTTGGTTTTATATTACTAATATTATTAGCAGATTTAGGTATATGACTATTTTATATTATTGTATGTATACATTCTTGAGTAAACATTAACCAGTAAACAAAGCTGGTTCCCAATCGATCAGCTTGTTCAGAAGTTAATCTCCTTTTATTTGACTTTACTATAGTAACCAGATAGTAACAAAGTAACAATAACAACAATGGTAGGTTACCATGGTTATACCCACTCTTCAGGAACTCGTTCTGTGTGTTTGTACTAACAATAGCATGTTTGATAGTTACCATGGTTATACCCACTCTTCAGGAACTCGTTCTGTGTGTTTGTACTAACAATAGCATGTTTGATAGTTACCATGGTTATACCCACTCTTCAGGAACTCGTTCTGTGTGTTTGTACTAACAATAGCATGTTTGATAGTTACCATGGTTATACCCACTCTTCAGGAACTCGTTCTGTGTGTTTGTACTAACAATAGCATGTTTGATAGTTACCATGGTTATACCCACTCTTCAGGAACTCGTTCTGTGTGTTTGTACTAACAATAGCATGTTTGATAGTTACCATGGTTATACCCACTCTTCAGGAACTCGTTCTGTGTGTTTGTACTAACAATAGCATGTTTGATAGTTACCATGGTTATACCCACTCTTCAGGAACTCGTTCTGTGTGTTTGTACTAACAATAGCATGTTTGATAGTTACCATGGTTATACCCACTCTTCAGGAACTCGTTCTGTGTGTTTGTACTAACAATAGCATGTTTGATAGTTACCATGGTTAAACCCACTCTTCAGGAACTCGTTCTGTGTGTTTGTACTAACAATAGCATGTTTGATAGTTACCATGGTTATACCCACTCTTCAGGAACTCGTTCTGTGTGTTTGTACTAACAATAGCATGTTTGATAGTTACCATGGTTATACCCACTCTTCAGGAACTCGTTCTGTGTGTTTGTACTAACAATAGCATGTTTGATAGTTACCATGGTTATACCCACTCTTCAGGAACTCGTTCTGTGTGTTTGTACTAACAATAGCATGTTTGATAGTTACCATGGTTATACCCACTCTTCAGGAACTCGTTCTGTGTGTTTGTACTAACAATAGCATGTTTGATAGTTACCATGGTAATACCCACTCTTCAGGAACTCGTTCTGTGTGTTTGTACTAACAATAGCATGTTTGATAGTTACCATGGTTATACCCACTCTTCAGGAACTCGTTCTGTGTGTTTGTACTAACAATAGCATGTTTGATAGTTACCATGGTTATACCCACTCTTCAGGAACTCGTTCTGTGTGTTTGTACTAACAATAGCATGTTTGATAGTTACCATGGTTATACCCACTCTTCAGGAACTCGTTCTGTGTGTTTGTACTAACAATAGCATGTTTGATAGTTACCATGGTTATACCCACTCTTCAGGAACTCGTTCTGGACGCTGATTGGCTGGCACGGAGCAGATAATCTCAGGAAAATGATTAATAGTTCCCCATCTTACCGCTGGGCTCCGAACACCTTCAATTCTGGTATGGTAGAATGTGCAGTAACCATGGTAACACAATTAATTCTGGTAGAATGAGTCTCTGAATTGTTTATTTATTCTTTGAGAATGAGAAAATTGTTGACGTCGAAATTTAGGTCACTACGAGGGAATCTATATAAACGCTAAATTACAGTAACCATGGTAACACGCTAAATTATTTCAGAATTTGACTCCTTCATGAGCCCAGCTAAAGTGTCCGTTATGTTCGGGTTCTGTATAAAGTACGTGGTTCCCGGCTGTCTCTTGGTTCTTCTCTGTGCGAACATCGGGGATGCGATCTTCGGGAAAGGTTTATTTAAAAACTATATCAGCGCTCTGAGTCTGAGAATATAAGATTAGTTACCAAGTGAGAATATAAGACTGGTTACCATAGTTACTGTTCACTACAAGACTAGTTACCAAGTGAGAATATAAGACTGGTTACCATAGTTACTGTTCACTACAAGACTAGTTACCAAGTGAGAATATAAGACTGGTTATCATAGTTACTGTTCACTACAAGACTGGTTACCAAGTGAGAATATAAGACTGGTTACCATAGTTACTGTTCACTACAAGACTGGTTACCAAGTGAGAATATAAGACTGGTTACCATAGTTACTGTTCACTACAAGACTGGTTACCAAGTGAGAATATAAGACTGGTTACCATAGTTACTGTTCACTACAAGACTGGTTACCAAGTGAGAATATAAGACTGGTTACCATAGTTACTGTTCACTACAAGACTGGTTACCAAGTGAGAATATAAGACTGGTTACCATAGTTACTGTTCACTACAAGACTGGTTACCAAGTGAGAATATAAGACTGGTTACCATAGTTACTGTTCACTACAAGACTGGTTACCAAGTGAGAATATAAGACTGGTTACCATAGTTACTGTTCACTACAAGACTGGTTACCAAGTGAGAATATAAGACTGGTTACCATAGTTACTGTACACTAGAAGACTGGTTACCAAGTGAGAATATAAGACTGGTTACCATAGTTACTGTTCACTACAAGACTGGTTACCAAGTGAGAATAATAAGCGTTGCTAGGGAGATCTATATGAAGACGCTTATTGGTAATTTTATAATAAGATCCACCTAACTTTGCCTGTTGACGAGTAGTGTATAATATCTTGATAAGATACTTGACGAGTAGTACAGTAACCATGGTAACACGCTAAATTACAGGAGTGTACAGCGGAGAACAGCTAGCTTTGGGACAAGTTGTATTTGGAATTGTTGTCTTCTTCTCAGTACTCCTCTTCATATATCCAAGGATCCTGGGCAACCCTTCAGAAGTAATGAGTAAAAACTGAGCTTACTTTGACTAAATTAAGTTATTGTTGCATGTTTTGAAGTTCTAACATTTCACAAAACCCTTTAGGTTAAAAAACGAAAAGAGCCCCTACTGTTTACATTTTTACAGCGTATGTAACCGTGGTAACACACTAAATTACTCATGTACTGTTGGACGGCTGGAAATGTTAATTTTGTTTTCCGAATGAAATTGCGAAATCATATTGTCGGTGTCCCAATCTCTGTCCCATTTTCGGTTTTTGAATATGAAAATTAAATTTTCATATTTACAGTTTTGGCTGACTTTTTCATCATCATCCAATTATTAAGTCAACTAAAGATGGCACAGTTCTAATGTACCGTCACAATAGTGACTTTAATATAGCACGAATGACGTGCTGGAAGTTTAATTTCGGTCGGAGAAAGCCCACAGCAATAAGCTTAACAAAACGAAAAGTTGTATTTTCAAAAGTCTGTCCCATTTTCAAATATTAAATTTTCTGAACCCAAATTTGACAGATTGGATGAAATTTCTGCCCAGAAACCAATTAGTTAGTTAATTGATGACGGTATGAAACCAAATTGAGGCACTGGTAGTCGAAATCCCGAAAAAAATTGCAAAATCATATTATCCCAATCTCTGTCCAATTTTCGGTTTTTGAAGATGAAATTTCCAGGGCCGAAATTTTACATTTTTGACTAAATTTGACGGATAAAGTTAACTTTTTGCCAAATGATTAAGTGCTTCGATTGCTAATGGACTTACCCGGTGCGTGCTACTTCGACGAAATTTGGACGATTATCATGCGTCAAACCAGATCTGTAACCTGCTTATAGTTATATTAAATATCTCTCCAGGCATACGGGGAGGTTGAGGAAGGGCTGGTTGGTAACCAGGTAACCAGATAGTAACCTAGTAACCAGATAGTAACCTAGTAACCAGATGTAACCTGCTTATAGTTATATTAAATATCTCTCCAGGCAGACGGGGAGGTTGAGGAAGGGCTGGTTGGTAACCTAGTAACCAGATAGTAACCTAGTAACCAGATGTAACGTGCTAATATTTATATTAAATATCTTACCAGGCATACGAGGAGGTTGAGGAAGGACTGGTTGGTAACCAGGTAACCTAGTAACCAGATAGTAACCTAGTAACCAGATGTAACGTGCTAATATTTAATATCTCTCCAGGCAGACGGGGAGGTTGAGGAAGGACTGGTTGGTAACCTAGTAACCATATAGTAACCTAGTAACCAGATAGTAACCAAGTAACCAGATGTAACCTGCTAATATTAAATATCTCTCCAGGCAGACGAGGAGGTTGAGGAAGGACTGGTTGGTAACCAGGTAACCTAGTAACCAGATAGTAACCTAGTAACCAGATGTAACGTGCTAATATTTAATATCTCTCCAAGCAGACGGGGAGGTTGAAGAAGGGCTGGTTGGTAACCTAGTAACCAGATAGTAACCTAGTAACCAGATGTAACCTGCTAATATTAAATATCTCTCCAGGCAGACGGGGAGGTTGAGGAAGGACTGATTGGGAGACTGGACTGGGTGTTTACAGCACGACTAAATAAACCTTACGTTTTTGTCGGTCGGGATTATTAAATAATTGGATAACAGTTTGATACTAATAGTTATCTAACTAAATTCTAGTGTTTTTTTCAAATTTAATTTAATACGCTTCTTTTAAAAAACTGAGAAAATTTCGTAACTGTTCATTTTAAAGGGCTAAAAAGTATTGTACGCTTTTGAAAAACTGGATGATAATATGGTATTCGTATTCAATTCCTCACATTTCCGCTTTGTAAATTAAATTCATACATTAACGGTTTATATTATTTTTAAAAATAATTTGGAATTTTTTGAACATGTTTGAAATCTCATCAAATCTACCTAGAATTGAGAGAGAGGGAGAGAGGGAGGGAGGGAGGGAGGGAGGGAGGGAGGGAGCACGATCCTGTCTCCTCAAATAGTCAATCACGTATCGATAGATCAGATCTCAATGGATCACTTATAGGGTATGTGATACGAATGTGATCTGAGATTACAAAAATTCGGACAGATTTCGCCAAAAAGGTCTCCTGTCCGACAGCGACATCTGTCCGAAATCCCTAATTCGGCTGTCGGACAGATGTCGCCCAATCTGTGGGCAGTTACTGCTGGGCCACCCTGCAAACGAGATCGGAAAATGAACATTGAACAGTACCACATCGAAAAGTGTACAATCATTTATTTTGCTCGCTTGGATATATGTATTACAGCTGCCATTAAAACAAAACATAAAGTGAAAAGAAGCGTAAGAATTTATGACAAATCAGTTGACAGGTGACAGGTGACCAATAATTAGCACCAAGGATCGACCAGGACCGCTTTTTGGCCGGGACAAGGTCCAAGGACCGCTTTTTGGCCGGGACCGGGACTGGAAAAAATTGCCGGGACCGGGATTAGGCAGTGATCGGGAATAAGACCGGGACCGGGAATAAAACCGGGACTGGGACCGGGATCGTAGCTTTAAAAAAATGTTACTTTCAATATTCTTTGATCTTATACATTACTAGAACTTATTATCTCAGCCACTCAGGCCCGAGGACGCTTCTAGAACATTCTCGATTGTTCTACAAATCGTGCTGCACAATAACCTAATGAGTAATATTATGGATCATTCTTAAGAAATGTGCCACATATTCATCCAGGAATATTCCTCTGTATTAAATTACATTAATCATAATATTTATTAGTCCTTCTCCAGACTCTAACCCTGATCCTAGCAGTGTTACCATGGTAACTAGCAGTGTTACCATGGTAACTAGCAGTGTTACCGTGGTAACTAGCAGTGTTACCGTGGTAACTAGCAGTGTTACCGTGGTAACTAGCAGTGTTACCGTGGTAACTAGCAGTGTTACCGTGGTAACTAGCAGTGTTACCGTGGTAACTAGCAGTGTTACCGTGGTAACTAGCAGTGTTACCGTGGTAACTAGCAGTGTTACCGTGGTAACTAGCAGTGTTACCGTGGTAACTAGCTGTGTTACCATGGTAACTAGCTGTGTTACCATAGTTACACCACTAGTTACCATTGTAACAACCTGCTGACCTGTACAAACTGTACACTGTACTTATTGTACAGACCGTATCATTACAAATACACTGCCACTAACCAGACACAGAGAATCACGTACAGAGTAAACTTGATCTCAAGATCATCCACTCAATAATAGTTGAATGCTCAGTTTCAAATTTGTTTGACTAAATATGGTCGTATGGTTTTTGGCTCAGCCAATAAAGATAAAGATAAGATTCTGGTTTGGAATATTTAATATTACAGCTTCATCTACGAAACTATAGGTGAATACTTCGTTATCTTAAGTTATTTTTAAGCATGGTCAGCTTTGAGCTAGGAACCCTTAATACTGTGTAAAGTAAAATGGTTATGCTGATTAACTTAATTTTTCTAGCAAGTGGCACTGTTACTTCTCATTTTCAATATTCAACATTTTTTGGCTCATGACAATAAAGATAAAAATAAGATAAATTATAAATGAAGATGAGGGCCAGGGATTTGACAAAAATAAGGTTTTTGAGGTAATATACTAATATTAGAGAACCTTGGTAGAAATACATTTTCTTACCGCTGGATTTCACAGTAATCCACACAAAAGTTCTCAATTCTTTTCGGATCTTCTGTCAACACACAGTCACAGAATGGTATTGGCTATGAGGATCATAACAGCTAATGGCTTGGATTATTCTCACCAGATCTCTCAACTCTCTTCCAGAATAATCCTTTATATTTTAAGCTTACCTACACTCTTAGAAATTACGGGAACATTAATCATCATTTTTTATTAAAATTCATAATATTATCTTCAGCTTCGGCTGTAATTGTAAAGTTAGGTTACGTCACGAAAACTTCGTGCAGACCAAGTGACATCATGGCAACCTCATTACGCGTGACCCCAACTTTTAATCACTTATCAAACCATGGTTTGATTAATTTGTATTATAGTGGCCCTCATTAGTCATTACAGCTGCGAACATGAAAGTACATATTATTATGTATACATTATGTAATATGTATAGGTTTGCGTCTATCGTTGTAGTGAAATCTGTACCGAAAATATCACAGCCGTCTACTAGTACTAGCTTGCTATTCAAGTTAAGTACATGTTGATGTTACCCGCCGAAGTTGTATAATACAAAGTAATGACGCAGTCGACGCAGACTAATCCTTTTGGATGGAGATCTCGCCATGTAACATGTTGATGCTTAATAAACTGTATATAATAAATATAATAAAAACTGCAACACATCCTGTTCAATCCTAATCGTAACTAAATTTGTTTTGGAAAATGATCTGCTGAAAACTTGTTATAAATGTAATGTATATACATTATACATCCCTGATCCATCCTGATAACTTCAGGGTGTAATTAAAAGACACGAGGAAGAGCTTCCCCCGTGAATTGTCACTTTATCTTTACACCATGACTGTAGTGACGTGATAAAACAAAATTGTGAGTTGAGTATAACAGTCCCCTCCCCACCAGGCCATAATAACTTCAGGCTTTGACAACATGTTGAAGAGGGAGCACTGTTCAGTAATATAATTATAACACCGCACGGCGACTGCAGTGATCTATAATGAAATGGCACGTTATATAACCTCGTGATATGTAACTCAATAGCCAAAGCACTCTCCAACGGGTCACATGAAGTGCACGTGATTCATTAGATCATGGTCTTCCGCAGTTGTAGCTGCAGAATCTACATCCACAAATAATTTGTTGAGGAGAGTTCGTTGTTACTCAGCTTTAATCCTTTTGATTTCGTATAAGCTTACACTGAACCCGGCCTGATTATTGATTTGTAAACTTGTTTTAATCGACGCATCTTTGTCGGCGAAACATTTATATAACGTTTTGGCAGGTACATGGAAGTTTTATATTAACGTAAACGTTGTTGCCAAGTTATAAAACTCGTATATATTTTTGGCCTAGTTTGTATAATGTATATAATAGTAGTTTTTATCATGAAATACATATTATGTAATAAGCGATCAACAACATAATGAAAGTAAAACCAAGGCTGATTTTAAGCTATAGGATTATAATATCTAAACAATAAACGGAAAGCTAAGGGAAGCTATAACAGCCATCATAACTTTTGATATGTTCCTACTTCAATTTTTGAGTACCGTTGTTTATTGAAAGCAGTATTTTTTCAGTGGCTGAATTAAAGAAACATTTAAAATACGATTCTGAGAAGAAGACTATTTCCTAAATCCTTATTGTGAGCTATATCTTGCGAAGGCTCTATCCTACCCGGCCCAAGGTTATCAGGTTTGTGGATGTTTTACATAACTAAATTTGTGGATGTTTTACAGTGTTCACATAACTATATTTTCCTTCCATATTGGTTCTTAATTAGTTAATTAATTGGTTGATTAATTTGAAGGAAATTTAATATATTAGTATCATTTAATAATACAACAGCCAGCACGCTATTTTAAAGTTAAAACTATAAGTTTAGAAAACTTACGTGGGGTATATCAGATTTCAGTGAACAGAAGTAGAAGATCATAACGACTTATTCAAGAAACTACTTCCTAACTTTAGTCAATCCTGTGAAGACTCTATACTACCAGCTATATTATCAGGTTTGTCAATGTTTTACAGTGTTCACATAACTACATTTTCCTTCCATATTGGTTCTTAATTAGTTAATTAATTGGTTGATTAATTTGAAGTATCATTTAATAATACAACAGCCAGCACGCTATTTCAAAGTTAAAACTATAAGTTTAGAAAACTCACGTGGAGTATATCAGATTTCGGTGAACAGAAGTAGAAGATCATAACGACTTATTCAAGAAACTACTTCCTAACTTTAGTCAATCCTGTGAAGACTCTATACTACCAGCTATATTATCAGGTTTGTGAATATTTTACAGTGTTCAGATAACTCAATCTTCCCTCAGTATTCGTTCTTAATTAGTAGTTTAATTGGTTGATTAATTAGAAGGAAATTAAATATAATATAGAGGCCTCTGTATAGAGGCTGTTTAATAGAGACCGTATCGTGGCCTATCAATGCCATATAGTAGCTGTATCGTTGCCGTATCGTTGCCTTATCGTGGCTGCATAGAGTGTAGTAAGTAAGAGTTAAAGACACTGCCCAGTGTTCAGTTCTTTTCCCAGGTTCGTCCATGTGGTCAATCTTACATCTACAAGGTTTAACTTGTGGTTGTGCACTTTACTTTGTCTTTAGTATCTTTGATTTAGTCAAGAAAGACTTGAACAGTTCAAATAATTAAATAATAGTAATAATGAAATAATTAAGGACTCGTGAACTTCATCAAAAGGAATAGCATGAACAATCGTTCAACATTGTCAGAGTTCCCAGTCGGAACCTCTCATGGCAACACCCCTGTTCATAAACCCACTGGCAGGGAGTCACCAAGAGCTTAGTTTGCAAGGTGCATAGAACTCTGTTTAGGACAAGTGACTAACTTCAAAAAGCCTTAGAAGAACTGAGCTCAATTATCCAATACCACTAGCTCTATGATGCATGAGTTCATACACTTCCTGTTTGGAGGGCGCGTATATACTCTACAATGGATCTAACATGAGAGCTCATGCATTATCGTAGCAACAGCTACATAATTGCCAGCCAAACAGATATGGTTTCAGCTCTCTGGCAAGGTAATAGAGCGCAATATAAAGTTAAGAATAAATAATACTGCTTCAACAAAAGATACACTACAAGGGGCCGTTTAATAGAGACCGTATGGTGGCTGTATCAAGGCCGTATAGCGGCTGTATCGTGGCCGTATCGTGGCTGTATAGAAGCCGTTTAATAGAGACCGTATGGTGGCCGTATCAAGACCGTATAGTGGCTGTATCGTGGCTGTATACATACATGTTACATGGTAAGGTCTCCTCCTAGTCGTTGGAGTGGCCTGCATCACACACATCGCGTTGGCGGCGTAACATATGTCTCCACTGTACTCGGTTGGTAGCCAAAGCTTCTGTTGTGTTGTTGTCGATGTTTTCAACACCTGTAAACTTAGCAGCATCTTCGAGTACGCAGGACTTCCAGTTCTTACGGGGTCTGCCCCTTGACCTCTTTCCATAATTTGGCTTCCAGTTCAACAGAAACCTCGGTAGTCTAGAGTCTGGCATTCTAACTACATGTCCATACCAACGTAGCCTGGCAGCACTGATGAAAGTCTCAACAGACTTGATGCCAGCCCTCCTAAGAACTTCTTCGTTGGTCACATGAAAGAACCATTTAATCCTAAGGATCCTTCTCAAGGAGGTTTGATGGAAAACCTCAAAGCGTTTCATCTGCTTTTTGGTGGTGTTCCAGACTTCAGCTCCATACAATAAGATGGTGAGGACAGCAGCCCTATAGATCCTGATCTTGGTTGGAGTCTTTATAGTTCTGCTATTCCAAATGTTCCAGAGCTGATGAAAGGCGCCATTAGCCTTCTGGATACGGACATCCAGGTCTCTGTTGATTGTCCCATCCCCACTGATAGTTGCACCCAGGTAGACAAAGTTGCTAACCTGCTCGACGGGTTCACCCTCAACCGACAGTTCAATACAATCATCCTTGATGAAAGGTCGCTGGGAGGCGCACTTGCTTACAGCCATGCATTGGGTCTTCTTTGCATTTATTCTGAGCCCAGCGTAGGAGCTGTAATGAACTAATAGATCAGTTGACTCCTGTAGGCCTTCCCCTGAGTTGTCCATAATAGCCATGTCATCAGCATAATCTGTGTCCAGAATGACCTTTTCCTCGACCGTCTTCATCTCTTTCTGCAGCACTGCGCCTTGACTGATGATCTTGTTGGTCTCAGCCAGAAATGCAGAAAAGTTTAGGCAGAAATTAAAGACAGGAGGTGCTTGAATGTCACCCTGACCTGTGCCTGAGTTAACATCAAACCAGTCTGTTAGCTCCCCATTAACCCTCACGGCACTCATGGTACCCCCAAAAAATGACTGAAATATTCTGACATATTTTTCAGGCAGCCCATAGTGTCTCATACTGCACCAAATAAAGTCCCTTCTGATAGAATCGAACGCTGCCTTGAAATCGACAAAATTAATGTAAAGAGGAATGTTAAACTCAAGACAGTTATGAATAATAGTTCGGAGAGAATAAATCTGATCAATACATGAGCGGTTCTGTCTAAATCCGCACTGATTTTCCCTGAGAAGACACTCCATACCAGCATGTAACCGCTTAAGAAGAATCATCTGAAAAAGCTTTGATGCTGTAGACCTTAAGGTGATCCCTCTGTTGTTCCCGCAGACTGAAGTGTCTCCTTTCTTCCCAATAACAATGATTACACCCTTTAACCAATCTTCAGGAACAGTCTCTTCTTCCCACACTTTCTTGAATAGACACTCTAGTTGATCAACTAGAGCACTCGCACCATACTTCAGTTGCTCGTTAGTTATCCCGTCCACTCCTGGGCTTTTGTTGTTCTTAAGCTTTGTCAGGGAATAACTAATCTCGTCTCTGGTGGGTGGTCCATCCGAACAAGAGAGAGAGTCAAAGTGGGGTTGGGGTGGTACTGTATCAAGGTCGGCAAGGTCGACACTTGATAATGGAGGGTTCAGAAGTTCAGTAAAGTGCTCCTTCCACCTATCCCTCTGCTGTTGGGGATCCGTGATCTTCCTACCGTCCTTGTCCCGGACACAAGATGCTTGAGGCTTCTTGTTCTTACCAGAGATCTTCTTGATCTTTGCCCATACCTCACGCTGCTGACCTTTGCTCGCTGCTTCCTCAAGATCAGTAGCTACTCTAACTGCCCAGTTATTGTCGTCTAGCTTGCTGCTTTTCTTGACTAACTTATTAAGTTTAGAATATTCTGACCTGTTAGCGTCCGAGTTTGGGTCTTTGCGCTTAAACTGTGCCCGCTGAATCAATAAATCCTTGGTTTTCCGTGACAGGTGTTGCTCCTTTGCCTTCCGGGGTCTTTTGCCTAGTACCTCCAGTGAGACCTCAGTGACGGTCTGACTGAGATTACGCCACATATCTTCGAGGTCGACCTCACTATCCAGACTTGCAAATCGGTTTTGAAGAGCCACATTGTACTCTGTAACCGTAGTACTATCCCTCAGGCGCTCAATGGCAGGCACATTGGGCCTGTTGGCGTCGATCTTTGTCACTGACTGAAGTTTGATTTTCAGCAGTCCTAGAACCAGATAATGATCGGAGCCGATGTCTGCCCCGCGACATACCCTAACATCAAAAAGTGATTGACGAAACCGCTTTCCAATGCAGATATGATCTATCTGATTGACGGTGAGCCCGTTGGGGGACCGCCATGTTCCCTTGTGAATGTTCTTGTGCTCGAAGAGAGTTCCCCCGATGACAAGCTGGTTCGTCGCACAGAAATCCACAAGTCTTGTCCCGTTGTCATTTGATGAGCTATGGAGTGATTCCCCACCGATGACCGCTTCACTTCCATATCTGTCTGATGTTACTTTTGCATTAAAATCGCCGAGCAGTAACTTGATATCGTGACGAGGTAGCCCATCAAATGTATCTGTGAGTGTCCTATAAAACTTATCTTTCTCACTCTCCTCTGCACCCTCAGTTGGAGCATAGGCCACAACAACAGAGATGTTGATTTGCTTACTATGCAGCCTAGCGGTTAAAACCCGCTCCGATGTGGGAGTGAACGATATCAGGGAGTTTCTGATTCGTTTTGAAAGACTGAGACCGACTCCCTGTCTCTTGATCCCGTCGACTCTACCGGAATGGATGAGTAGACTGCCATTGTCCAGTAGAGTGGTGCCAGATCCAGGCATGTGAGTCTCGGTGATCCCCAAAAGATCCAATCTGTACTGATCAATGTTTTGACTAAGTTGGTAGAGCTGTGTAGATGAGCTGACAAGAGATAGAACGTTCCATGTTCCAAAACGTAAAAACTGTTTGCAATAATTTACTGGATTGGATTTGTTGGAAGCAGGGTCAACATGGATGATCTGTTGACTAATAAATCTGGTCGGATGACGAGTACCCCCTCTTCTCATCAGGCGACTGGGGTCCCGTAGGCTTTGCCCAGCCTCCGTCATGCTGGAACCATCCGTCCTTGAATTGGAAGTAGCACTCCGTCCATTTGATGTGTGTGTTGTTTCAGTAGCGTTGTTATTTGAGGTGGAAGGGATGCTGGCCCTTCGCACCCGATGAACCGCATGCAGTCCTAACGAGACAGATGTCCCGGTTTTATTTTTCGACCTGTACTGGTCTAGAGCCGCAGTGTTCTGTTACCGTTCACCTGTTTTAACTGGAATCACCCAGAACAGGCTACTAAGCTTAACAGTGGCACCTCGAGAAGGGTGTGGCTCTTCACCACGCACTACGGATCTTGGGCTCGGAGAGGTTGTGTAAGACACTTCACGAGCCCCTGGAGTTTTGGAAAACCCCTTAACCACCGTGGCTGTATAGAGGTAATTTAATAGAGACCGTATGGTGGCCGTATCAAGGACGTATAGTGGCTGTATCGTGGCTGTATAGAGGTAATTTAATAGAGACCGTATGGTGGCCGTATCAAGGACGTATAGTGGCTGTATAGAGGCTGTATAGAGGCTGTTTAATAGAGACCGTATGGTGGCCGTATCAAGGACGTATAGTGGCTGTATAGAGGCTGTATAGAGGCTGTTTAATAGAGACCGTATGGTGCCGTATCAAGGACGTATAGTGGCCTGTATAGAGGCTGTATAGAGGCTGTTTAATAGAGACCGTATGGTGGCTGTATCAAGGCCGTATAGTGGCTGTATCGTGGCTGTATAGAGGTTATTTAATAGAGACCGTATGGTGGCCGTATCAAGGACGTATAGTGGCTGTATCGTGGCTGTATAGAGGTTATTTAATAGAGACCGTATGGTGGCCGTATCAAGGACGTATAGTGGCTGTATCGTGGCTGTATAGATGCTGTTTAATAGAGACCGTATGGTGGCCGTATCAAGGACGTATAGTGGCTGTATCGTGGCTGTATAGAGGCTGTTTAATAGAGACCGTATGGTGGCCGTATCAAGGACGTATAGTGGCTGTATAGAGGCTATATAGAGGCTGTTTAATAGAGACCGTATGGTGGCCGTATCAAGGACGTATAGTGGCTGTATCGTGGCTGTATAGATGCTGTTTAATAGAGACCGTATGGTGGCCGTATCAAGGACGTATAGTGGCTGTATCGTGGCTGTATAGATGCTGTTTAATAGAGACCGTATGGTGGCCGTATCAAGGACGTATAGTGGCTGTATCGTGGCTGTATAGAGGCTGTTTAATAGAGACCGTATGGTGGCCGTATCAAGGACGTATAGTGGCTGTATAGAGGCTGTATAGAGGCTGTTTAATGGAGACCGTATGGTGGCCGTATCAAGGACGTATAGTGGCTGTATCGTGGCTGTATAGATGCTGTTTAATAGAGACCGTATGGTGGCCGTATCAAGGACGTATAGTGGCTGTATCGTGGCTGTATAGATGCTGGTTTAATAGAGACCGTATGGTGGCCGTATCAAGGACGTATAGTGGCTGTATCGTGGCTGTATAGAGGCTGTTTATAGAGACCGTATGGTGGCCGTATCAAGGACGTATAGTGGCTGTATCGTGGCTGTATAGATGCTGTTTAATAGAGACCGTATGGTGGCCGTATCAAGGACGTATAGTGGCTTATCGTGGATGTAATAGTTGCTGTTTAATAGAGACCGTATGGTGGCCGTATAGAGGACGTATAGTGGCTGTATCGTGGCTGTATAGATGCCGTTTAATAGCGACCGTATGGTGGCCGTATCAAGGAGTATAGTGGCTGTATCGTGGTCTGTATAGAGGCTGTTTAAATAGAGACCGTATGGTGGCAGTATCACAGGCGTATTATAGTGGCTGTTTATACGTGGGGCTGTATTGGTGCTGTTAATAGAGACCGTATGGTGGCCGTATCAAGGACGTATTGGGGGGCGTTATTAGTGGGCTGTATTTCGTGGGCTTGTATAGGGCTGGGTTTACTAGAGGGTGGGGACCCGGATTATTTGGTGGGGCCGTATAGGAGGGGGGGGGATCACCGTTTTAGTGGGGGCTTGTTAAGCAGTTGGCTGTTTGTTTAAGTAAAGGCTGGGTTTTTTTTTAAATTTAGGTAGGGGGAGGAAAACCCCGGGGGTATTTGAGTTGGCCGTTTTCCAAAGGGGGGGGACGTGTATTTAGGTGGCTTGGTTTTAAATCGTTGGGGCTGTATAGGAGGGGGCTGGTTTTAATAGGGGCGGGTGAAGGGTCCGGATTATGGTTGGGGGCCGTATAGAGGGGGGGACGGTATAGTGTGGCTGTAATTCGTCGGCTGTTTATTTTATATGGGGAGGCTGTTTTAAATAGGTGGGAGGGGACCGTATTGGGTTAGGGGTGCCGGTTAATAGCGGGAGGGGGGGGGGACGTTTAAGTGGCTTGTATCGTGGGGTGGTCTGTATAAGGGGAGGGGGGGGCTGTTTAATAGGGGGGGGAAGTGGTTGAACCCGTTATGGGTTGGGCCGTATCAAGTGAACGATCCTAGGTTGGGGCTGGTTAATCGTTGGGCTGTATTTTTGAGGGGCCGTATTTTCCTGTGGGGGCTGTATGGGGGAGGGGTTTAATTTTATTTAGGGTGTCGGGATCCCGTATGGTGGGGGGCTTTGTATTTTCCAAGGGGCCGTTATAGCGGGGTTGTTATTTTCTGGACTGTATAGGTGGTGCCTTGGTTACTTATTGGTGGTGGCCTGTAATAAGGAGGTAATTTAATTTGGGGGGGGGGGTTGGGGGTGGGGACCCGTAATGGGTTGGGGGGGGCCGTTATATTTCATGGACGCTATTTTAGGGTGGGCTGTATCGGTTGGCTGTATAGAGGGGGGCTGTTTAATTAGAGGGTTTGGGACAGTATGGTGGGGAGGCTTGTTATCAAGGGGGACAGTTTAGGGGGCCTGTAATTCCGTGGGCTGTATAGTGGGGCTGTTTTAATTAAGGCGGGGAGGACCGTTATAGGTTTGGGCCGTTTTTATAGGGGAGGGGAACGATAGTGGCCTGTATCCGTGAGGGGGCTTGCTAGCTAGAAGGCTGTTTTATTAGGAGGGGTACCGTTTATGGGTGTGGGGGGGCCGGGTATTTCACAGGGTACGTGTTATAAGGTGGGGCTGTATCGTTTTGGGCTTGTATTAATGTTGAGGGTGGTTTTACTGAGGGGGGGGAAATCCCAGTGTTAGGGGGTGTTGCCCGTAACTTTCAAGGGGACGTATAGTGCTTGTTATCGTGTGGCTGTAATAGGAAGGGGAGGATGTTATAATAGGGGGGGGGAGGGGGGACCGGGTATGGTGGCCGTATCACAAGGGGGGGGGTCGTATTAGTTGGGCATTGTAATTTTTCGTGGCTTGGTATAGGGTGGGCTGGTTTAATAGGAGATCCGGTATTTTTTATTGGTGGCCAGTATTCAAAGGGGGTGTACGGTATAGTGGGGGGTTGGGGGGGGTGGGCTGTTAATTTCGTGGGGCTGTTATGGAGAAGGGCTGTTTTTAAAATAAGGTAGTGTGGGGGGGGGGGTGTGGGGACCGTTATGGTGGCCCGTTATAAGAGGGGAAACGTATATTGTGGGCTGGGTTCGTGGGGCTGTATTAGGGAGGCTTGGTTTATATAGAGGGAAAACGTTTATGGTGGGGGCCGTTTATAGAAGGGGGGAATCGTCTTGTGGGCTTGTTATCAGTGGCTGTTTTAAGGAGGCTGGGTTTAATAGGGGAGGGGTTGGGGGGGGACCGTTGTGGTGGGCCGTTATTCCAACGGGGGCGGACAGGTATAGGGTGGGGGGCTGTTATAGTGGGCTGATTTAGAGGGGGGGGTGGTTTATTTAGGAGGTGGGGGGACACGTAATGGTGGGCCGTTTTTATTTAGGAAGGGGGAAGTTTTAGGAGGCTTGTTATTCGGTAGGGGGCTGTGTTTAAAGAGGGGCTGTTTTTAATAGGAGGGGGGGCGGGGACCGTATGGTTTTGGGGGCACGTATTCAAGGTCGTGATTAATGTGGGGCTGTATCTGTGGCTAGTATAGAGGGGGACTGTTTAATAGGGAAGGGGGGGGTGGGTTGGTGGGGGGGGGGGGAACCGTTATGGTTGGCCGTATAGGAGGGGACCGTTTATAGGGGGCTGTTTATCGTGGGGCTGTATATGAGGATGTTTATAATTTGAGGGGTACCGTTTTTTTGGGGTTTTGGGGCCCGGTTTTCGGAGGGGGGGGAACGTATTTATTTATGGGGCTGTTAAGACGTGGCTGTTTATAGGAGCTTTGGTTAATCAGAGGGGGGGAACCCGTATGGGTGGGGGCCGTGGTAAGAGGGTTGACGTTTATAGTGGCTGTAATCGGGTGTGGGCCTGTTGAGGGCCTGTTGGAATTAGAAAGGGGGGGGACCCGTATGGGGTGGGGGGCCGGTTATCATGGGGGTCGTTTATTGTGGCTGTTTTTCGTGGCTGTATGAGAATTGGGGGGCCGTTATTGTGGCTGTATAGGGAGGTAATATTAAATAGGGAGGGGTGAACCGTTAATGGTGGGCTGTATCAAGGCGTAAAAGCGGTTGTTATTCTGACTGTTTTATAGTGGCTTGTAATCGTGGCTTGTATTAAGAGGTAATTTTAATAGGGGAACCGTATTTGATGGGCCGTTTAATCACTAGTGGGGGGTTAACGGTTTAGTTGGGCTGTTATCGTGGTGTTATTGAAGTGGGTTGTTTAATGGGAGAAACCGTGTTATGTGTGGGGCCGTTTATCAAGGGGGGGAAGTTATTTGTGGGCCTTGTTATTTCTTGGCTGTTAGGAAGGGGCTGTTTTTATTAGGAGGGAACAGTTTTATGGGTGGGGGCCACGTATAGGAGGGGGGGTATCGTTTTAGTGGGCTGTTTAATCGTTGGGCTGTTATTAGAAGGCTGTTTAATTGGAGGGGGGGGGGGTCCGTATGGGTGGGGGTCCGGTTATTCCCAAGGGGGACATTATAGGTGGGCTGTTATCGTGGCTGTTATAGTTGGGCTGGTAGTTAATAGAGGGGGGGACCCCGTATTTGGTGGCGGGCCGTTATAGAGGGAATAAACGTATTTATGGCTGGTAATTCGTTGGCTGTTATTAAAGGAGGCTGTTTTTAATATAAGAGAACCGTTTTATTATGGGGGGGCCGTATTCAAGGGGGGGGGGGAGACGGTATAGTGGGGCTGTTTTCGTGGCTGTATAGAGGGGCCCGTATATTTGTGGCTGGTATAGAGGGTATATTTAATTAGGGGAGGGGGGGGGGGGGGACCGTTTTATTTTTATGGTTGGCTGGTTTCACAAGGGCCGTTTTAAAGCGGTTGGTATTTCTGACAACTGTTATAGGTGGGCCTGTTATCCAGGTGGGGCTGTATAGGAGGTAATTTTTAAATTAGGGGGACCCGTTTTTTATGGGTGGGGCCGTATCAAGGGAACCGTATTTTAGTGGCTTGTATCGTGGGGGCTGGTTATTTATAAGAGGGGGGGGCCGTTTAAATAAAGTGTGGGACCGTTATGGTTGGCTGTATCCAAGGGCCGTAAAAAGCGGGTTGGTTATAACTTGGCCCGGTATCCCTGGCTAGTATTTTTAGAGGCTGGTTTTAATTAGGGGAGGGGGGTGGAAACCGTTATGGTGGGCCTGTAATTTTCAAGGGCCGTTTAAAAGCGGGTTGTATTACTGGGGGGCACGTATCCTGGCTGTTATTAGAGGGCTTGTTTAATAGGAATGACGTTAATGGTGTGGGCCCGTTTATCATTAGGGGGACGTTTAATTTTAAGTGGGCTGTTTATTCGGTGGCTTTGTATTGTAGGTGGATGTTTAATAGAGGAAACGTTTGGTGCCCGTATTTTATAAGAGGGACGTATTAAGTGGCTGTATTCCGTGGCCTGTTTTAGAGGGATTGTTTAATTAGGAGGGTACCGTATGGTGGACCGTAAATTCAAGGGGACGTTATTAGGGTTGGCCGGTTGAATCGGTGGGC
Organism: Bolinopsis microptera; assembly: GCF_026151205.1. Lineage (NCBI taxonomy): Eukaryota > Metazoa > Ctenophora > Tentaculata > Lobata > Bolinopsidae > Bolinopsis > Bolinopsis microptera. The sequence continues at coordinate 147,790 of NC_087078.1, read as the reverse complement.
TGGTTTGAATATAGAGGGCCCGGGATTTGTGTGCTGTATAGTGAAGGTAAATTTTTATTAAGGTGGGTGGGGGGTACCGTATGGTGTGCTGTATTCCAGGGCCCGTAAAAGCGGTTGTATTCTTGGGGGGACTGTAATGACAGTGGGCTGTATTACGTGGGCTGCTGTATTAGAGGGCCGGTTATTGGTGGGCTGTATAGAGGTATATTTTTTATATAGGGGGGGGTGGAAAACCGTTTTATTGGTGGCCGTATTCAAGGGGAACGTAAGTGGGCCTGTATCGGTGGCTGTAAATAAGGGAGGGGGCCAGTTTTTTTAAATCTGTTGGGCTCCGTTAATAAGAGGTTAATTTTAATTAGAGGGGGGATGGGTGTAACCGTTTATGGTGGCTGTTATTACAAGGGGCCCGGTAAAAAGGCGGTTGATTATGTCTGTATAGTTTGGCTGGTATCGTTGGGGGCCCGTATAAGTGGCACTGTATTTCGTGGCCTGTATGTAAGAGGGGCTTCTGTTTAAATATAGAGGACCGTTTTTTATGGTGGCCGTTTTATAATCAAAGGAAGTTTTAATGGGTGGCTGTATAGTGGAGGGTCATTTAATTAGAGGACGGTATTGGGTGGGTCCGTATCAAGGGGAGTTATAGTGGCTGTAAATGCCGTGGCTGTTATTAGAGGCTGGGGTTTAAATATAGGAGGGACCGATTATGGTGGGTGCGTATCCATAGGGGGAACGTTTTTTATAGTGGGCTGTTCTAATCGTGGCTGGTTATGATATGGGGGGGGGCTTGTTTATAAGGATAGGGGGGGGGGAACCGTATGGGAGGGGCCGTTTATTCAAGTGGGGGGGGGGTAACGTTAATAGTGGGCGTATCGTGGGGCTGTATAAAGGGCTGTTTAATAGGAGGGGGGAACCGTTTTATGGTGGCCGGTTTATCCAAAGGGGACGTATAAAGGTGGGGCTGTATCCAGTGGCTGTATAGAGGGCTGGGTTTAATAGAAATAACTAACCCGTTATGGTGGGCCCGTATAGGAGGGACGTTATAGTGGCTGGTATTCGTGGCTGTTTAATTTTAGGGAGGGGTGGGCTGGTTTTATTAGAGGGGGGGGACGTATGGGGGTTGGCCGTATTCAAGGGGGACGGTATAGTGGGGCTTTGTATAGTGGGGTTCATTTTAATAGGGGTGAGGGGGGAACCGTATTTGATGGTGGCCGTTTTCAGGGGACCGTATAGTTGGGCATGTTATCACTTGGATGTATTAGAGTGGCTGTTTAATAGAGGGTGGGGTGACCGTTTTTTTTTTTTATGGTATGGTGGGGGGGGCAGTTTTTTTATAGTGGGGTTAATTTGGGGTATGGGGGGGCCTTTTAAAGGGAAAAGGGGGGGCGATGGGCTTATAGGGGGGTTTAAATAGGCCGAGGGGCCCGTATGGCTTTTGGGGGGGCTTTTTTTTGGGCGATGGTGGCCGTATCAAGGCCGTATCGTGGTCGTATTGTGGCTGTATATGGCTGTAATCTGTATAGAGGCCAAACCTAATCTCCCCATTGCCCAGCAATACTCTTTGATAACGTTACAGCTAATTTTATATTATCATAAATTACAGCTGCCATGATATTGAAGTAAAGGAATAAGAAAAAGTACATGGAGTATTTCAGGATTTACAAAAGAGGATCAAATCCAAACTCACTAACTCAATTAATTACGAATTTTAACAGTCCTCTCGCTCAACACCAGTACCAAATTAAAAATATTTTGTTTTTATGTAATTTGTATGATTGGTTAAGGGTGGACACTGGCAATCGAATATCGTGAGGCCAATGATAAATATGATTAATAAGTTTTATCCGGACTAAGAAATTTCAGATCAGAAAGCGCTTATTTCTAGGTAAGTCCTGAAAAAAAATGAAATAACGACCTGCATGCCAACATTGTTGGGGGAAAAATATTACAAACAACTTAATAGCAATTGCAGGAGCATCATACATGAGACAGATTATATACATTTTTGGAATACACAGCTTGATAATTTTAATAATCAGGAGAAAAACAACATCTACTCCTAATTTCAAAAAAGTACTTAACTTTAGGCAGTACTTATTATTTACAGACTGCTCAGCGTATATAATTTACCTAGAATCGATCGAGCAATTTTTACTAATGCTTATAGGACAATATGGAATTCCTGTCACGGGAACAAACTTCGACACACCATTTCAAAAGTACTAAAAAACGACAATTTAAATAATTTGTTAGTTGAAATTTTATAATGATGTTTATACTGTTGAAGCTTAAGATAAGAACTATTATATCAATCCTGGAATCCGCATACACTCCCGCATTATATACTCTTTTCATTTCAGATATATCAACTGATCAGCAATGGAAAAATATTTGGACAAATGGCAAACAGATATTCGAAGATATTTGCGCAACGGCAGAAAACACCGACAATGCTTCCTAGAGCACCAAACATACCTAACTAGCAAATAGCCCGAAAAATCAACCTGGTCCCCAGCGGTAAGAAACAAACACAGCTCAGACGACGTGACTGAAAGTTTAAGTGTATAGGGCTGTTGGAAGAGGTAGATTGGAAACTTATTTGTTCGCCACAGCGACAATATACACGCATCATCAATTTCGGAACGTGGTGTAGTAATGAAAAGTCACATTCCGAATAGAATGTCCCCAAATGCAAAGGCAAAAATGCAGGAAAACTGGAGGGGGAATGTGTACTTTCTCATCATTTGTGCGGACAGATTCCTTGTTAGCGATAAAGAACATGAGAATATTGGCGAGGACGGGCAACCTGGGGGAACAGAGAACCAGCAGTTGAGAGCCTCTGAATGGAACATTCAAAATTCAGTCAAACAAAAGAAACAAGATAGGGGAACTTGATTCATGTGTACGGATAAGGATGCACAATTCTCAGTTTACTGCCTATCCTAATTTTTAGTAAACGGTTTAAAGAGGAGTTTCAACTTAGTGAGATGACCGAATTCCGGTTAAGTGATGGGATCGGTCACAATCATATTTGAAGAGGACGATTTCCCGAAATTGTCACCAAACAACTTGGCCGACATGTTAATCGGAGCAGACTTATTCTGAACAAAACTATTTTTCTCGTTTAAGTAAGTTGCTGTGTCTGCGCGGGCTGAAATAAAAACACTGACACAGATATGGGACGTTCTACTTTTTTTGCTGCTTTGGTGGGGCAAGAAAATGTAACTCAGGTCAGGCCTTATCATCTTTAGGAAGAGCTTCTGAAGAACTGTATCGAGTACAGAATACCAAATCTGGATACAATCAAGATCTCATGAGAAAGCAAGGAACATTTTACTGAGCCATATGGGCCACAGAAAGAGACACGGTGTGATAAATCCAAGTGGCAGGTTTAGGACAATGGATTGTGGATGTCAACAACAACTTTAGAGGTCGCATCAACTTTTGAGCCGAAAAAAGGTAAAAAACGTGGACAAAATACCGGGGTTGTAAAAGCCCTGAGGTCCATAAGCAGATATGTATGGGGTTGGAAATTAACCACACAACAAAATGATGTGTTAATTTTCAAATGAGAATCTGTTGTGGATCAACGGACCCGCCAGGGGCGGGAAAGACTGTCATATTTGTGTGGTAAAGATAATACAACTAAATCAATCTGATAAAACAATAAAGTAGTTGAATTTTAAAAAGTTTACAAGGAAAAGGGTACCAATTTCGCAGCATTATCAAGATGCAATTGAATAAAGCAAGTAATTGACTACAAATGAATATGCACTAGTGATAATGGTAATCCCAACTCGCCGCACAACGAGCTGATCTGATTACAGAGATTTGTGCAGTGTGATTATTGTGGAGATAACAGGTATTCAACAAATACTACATATTTAACGATAGACTCATGTACTGAGTGTTTATCATTTTGTTTGTAGATGATATACAGACAGTAATTGATTGGAAAACCACAGCTGAAATGTGGAGTGAACTGAGTAACAAGTTCTTTAGAATTATCAGCAGATAAAATGTGTGGATAGCATGAGGATGTAATGATTCAGGCTGGTGGATATTAAAACACAGATACAATTTTCAATCAAGCTATGTTTTTTACTGATATATAGCCCTCATACAGAGTACTACTTTATCCTATGAACTTAGAACTACAGTAGATTTATTCGAATATTTTGTCTGTAATAGAAATCCATTTGTTAAATTATGCACTTTTGAATCAGAATATTTTGGAGGTAGTTTTTACCTACACATTACCAGACACTTTATACACGGTACCATTACCTGTAATACCATGTGTTTAATGATTTCAATGTTACTAGTATTATGCAGGTATTTAATAATGAAATTAAATAGATTGTGTACTTGCTAGCATGAATTAAATTATTCTGATATAGGTATAGTACAGACTTATGTCACTAGTAGTGAATGGCACTAGTGTAAGAACAGTGGTGAATATGAGATGTGGTTAACACTGAAGGAAGATTGAGGAATTGCAGTGGTTCAAGTGGGGGATATTTTTCGCTATGGCCCTGTAATAGTACTGCACAGAGTGGGGTACAGTGTGGATAACCTGTCTACACTTTACTTAGCGTTATCCAGAGCACGTGTTTACTGCTCTGTTGTTATAATCCCAGATAAGGGTGAAACATTAGACGATAAACCTCACATGTTACCTTTGTTAGATAAACTGAGTAGCTTTGCTCGTATTATACGGCATTAAATTTTATATTACTGTGTAATAACGTTGGTGGGTGACTAGTTCTATTTTTCAGAAACATGTATACAAAGCCTTTATTAATGCGTGAACTATTTGACGATTTTTGAAATTTCGACCCAGCCGGGTTTCGAACTCGCTACCTCCGGGTTAAAGGGCCAAGGCTAACCAATTGTACTAACCAATTACGCCACTGAGGCGACATTTGTACAAATATATTAGGCTAGCAATTATGACTTGCAGATAATTTCACCCACTAACTTAAGTATTATTATTATCTAATTGTGTATCCTTTCGTATCCTTTCTGAGTTATTGCTAGATATTACAGTGTTTTGTATCAAAATGTTTACTTTTATACAATAATATGAATGGGCCAGAATAAACATAGAATAAACAAAGTGATTACATTCGTCATTCGTGGTTTGGAAACAATAAAAAATTACCCCAAATAATGAAGAATGTAAAAATATTAAAAACAGGACTAGTCTGCCTAACCTATTGGCTATTAGTATTTAAATTTACTCACTATAGCAGAAATAGTATGGAGTCTTTTTTTTACTAAGAGTAAGTAATTAACTTACAGAACAGAAAACTAGATTTTGAGAATAACAAAACATTTGTCCGAAGAACGTAGCCATTACATACATCCTCGAAAACCGATAACAGATAAGATCAATTCATAATTGTGGACTAAAAATGACGTATAAGATGAAAGATCGAAGCTCACTGCTCAGCACGTTGCGCAAGTCAAACTCTCAACGAAAGCAAAGAGAAACGTAAATTTCTCGACTTTATAAGTAAAAAAACTTAAGTGCGAAATATGACTTAAGTTTTTGCACTTAACTTTAAGTCTCATTTCGAAAATACTTTTTGCTTAACTTTTTACTTAAGTACCATTTTTCGGAAAGGACCCCCAGAACAGAAGTGAGAAGGCAACTAAATTGTCCGTAAATATTCGCGCGCGAAAAGTGGCATGCAACGTATGTCAACAAAATCTAATAGGTTTATTTATAATAACCTGCCAAGACGCGCGCCGAGTTGGACTTGATCGACGTTGTCATACGTTGTATGACCCGCCGCGCACGAAGTGCGCGGCTCCCCCTGTAGCGTCGAAGACACTATAGTGAAGCGACCGTGGGGGTCACCACGTGATACAAGATCGACGCGGGTCGAATATTTGGAACAAATCGCAAATATTTTACGAGTATCAGTTAATCAGTATCACCCGTTAAATGAAAATCCAAAGACGGGTATAAGTTAATAATGTAAATGAAAGTTGAGAGTTTGCTAATAGTAATGGTGCGTGGTGCGTACTGCGTCCTCAAATAATATCAAATATTGAATGACGCACAGTGACGCACTATAGTTCTCTTCAAAACAGTAGACCACCGGTTTCCTTCTCCTGAGAACAGTAGTGCACCAGTTCTCTTCAAACAGTAGACCAATTGGGTCCTTCTCCTGAGAACAGTAGTGCACCAAATACCAATTCTCCTCAAAACATGAGTAGAGCATGATTCAGTGAACCGTTTCCTTATCCTGAGGATAACTTGGAGCATGAACAGATTCCTTCTCCTGAATAAGACAATGTTTCACGCCCAGAACATGACTTACGGAATTCAATTGAGTGCCCTGCCGGTATTTTTGACTCTTGTTAACACTAACAGTAGCATGCTCGTTCCCGGCTCCAGAATGGTTGTAAGGTAAAACGCCAGCACCCTCAAGAGAACAATGTCAATAACCTTCTCTGGATTTCTATGCAGTTCATACAGTTCTACAGTTCCATAGGTATACAAATGTAAATAAACCTCTTAAGCTCACATGCAAGTAAACTACCTCTTCCATCATATATATATTCATACTAGAAGACGTTTGGGACTGTTTCTTGGATTACCTACTTGGGAACAGAGAGAGGCAAAAACACTAATATTTTTTTAACATTTTATGGTATTGCAGCAGTATTTTCGGTAATTTCTAATAAATTTTTATACCGATAAAAATATGTTTTATCTAGACAAACAGATAACTGTTTTTAACGAATTATCGGAGATAATTATCGGTTACGATTATCGGAGTGGATAGCCTAGAACTACCTGAAGGCAGCTGTACTCGGCAATAAAGATTCAATAAACATCAGCTAATTGGACACTAACCTGTAACCACCACCCTTATCCCAAAACATTACCTGAAAACAACCCAAAAAGATTTTTACAGCATGTCATTGAATTAATCGAAACTTATTAAAATTCGTAAGCCGTGAACTATTTCAGTCAAGGTTTTTATTCCTTATACATTATATTTATTACTGTTTTTACAGTTTAATTTAAAGCACACTTGGACATTTTGATTTAGACCCTAAATCATTAACATTAATATTATCTTGAGGCATGGTTAATGGTAGACCATTGTTAATGATTTGGCCCGGTGCGCGCTACTTCGAAGAAATTTAGACGAGTAACATCCGTCAAGGTTAATGGTTATTGGTTATTGATAGTCACATCTTTATAATTCTTAGCTTTGTATTGTTCCCATTGTCTCATATCTGCTATTGGGACCCTGGATAAAGATCTGGATAGTAGGATTGGCAAGGCATCCTTACAGAGACAAAGATCAGAATCCTGAATCAACAGAGAATCTGTATTAACAGTATTGCCTTACGTAAGCGAGACATCCAGCCATGTGCACCGGATTCTAAGAGGATTCTAAGGAATAACTGGTTCACGAAAATAAGCAATGAAACAGTTCTACTGCGTGCTGCTATCACAAATATTGCAACCTTCATCTCTAACAACAGACTGCGGTGTTTTGGACACGTGACAAGAATGCCTCAAGAACAGCTGTCCAATAAATTGCTGAAGTGGAAACCGAAACATGGAAAAATATCCAAAGGCAGACCTCGAAAGTCTTGGCTCGATTGTGTTATTGTGTTAAAGAGTACAACAAGACCGCTACTGGATCAATCCCCAACATCGGACACGTGATCATTTTAGCAGGAAACATTAGTCAGACTGAGACAACGTATACCAGATTGAGGAAACCGTTACAAGTACACGTGCTATCAACTCAGGACCTCAGGTCTGCCTTTTCTGATTTGATGACCCTCCTACTACCCACCACCCTTGACCCTTTATAACCATCTACACCAAAAGTCGTTAATTGGTACTCTGGTGAATGGATACTCAGGATCACAACAACACACAAAAGATACTATGTACTACCTGCCATAAATTATAGAGTAGGCGAACTTTATCCACAGGTTAGTGATCAGGCGGTGGCTCACACTCTGATGACATCTCTTTTTGGAGATTTTCGGACTCTCAGACTTCCTATGACCTAGTTGAGTGTATACAAGTGGCAGTACAGCAGTACCACAACCGAGCGCCCTCCCTAAACGTTTAGAACTCCCGGACCTATGTTGCAAGCCTGCTCCTTGAACAAAAAACCCATAATAATGGGTAGTGATGATTATGGGTTTTGGTCAAATAATATATGAATAACGATTAATTTACAAAATGACTAGTGACTACGGGTCAAAATGACCCTGACTACTAGTACTGACGACTGAATATTGACTACGACTACTGGTTCAGGTTACTGTTACTGTTAGAACTTTGACTTAGCAGCTTTATTTTCAACAAACTAATCTGACAAACTAATCTGGCTGACTCGTTACAAACCGATAGTTGACTTGTCACGTTAATATGTGAGTACAGTCACAGAGTAGACCCGACCATTACTGGGCGGCGCTCAGCCTGTCATAATAGCCTGGGGTCCCCAGGTAAACCCGACCACTACCAGAAGACACTGCAACTTGAACTAAGCAACTTGCAGGTTGGCCTAATTTCACCTTTTAACAATTAAAATATTAATACATTTCGATCATGGCCTGGGTAGAGTGGACCGCTGCCAGTGTCTCCCTTTCCCAAACAAAAGGAAATGATATCATTATCAAGGGTTTTTTTGCCCATAATTTTCCAGGGAAGCATTTTTACCCTACGTCATGGGGGTGATTCGGAATCAGCGTCCAAAAATACACCGATCAAGGTTACTGTCATACCCTCAGGGCCTTTTCACAAGAAGTTTCTTAAAATTTGGGCGAACGATTTAGTTGGAGCAGTGTCGAGGATCTCGGAAATGGGGGGGGGGGGGGGGGGGGGGGTTGCAACGACCATTAATGACCATTAATGACCATTAATGACCATTAATGACAATGTCAGTTTTGTCAAAATTTCATCTACTGACATTAATGGTCATGTTTTTTCCGGCACTTCTTAGAGCGAAAAGGACGGACGCCTGCATCACTTAGACCCTACCTTAAGTTAACTAACTACAAGTATATGTTATTATTTTACATTTACAATTAGAGATTCGAAAGAGAAAACTTAGAATAGAATCTTCCGTGGTTAGGCAGACCTTCCAGAATATCACTTGAGTGGATTCCAGAGTGAGTTAGGGATTACATTTATTAAGTTCGAATGTAATGAAGAACAAATTTTGCGGCCACGGGATTTAAACCAGATAACAGTTGGTGACTTATAGTTATCAATAATAATAATTCAAAGGGCAATTTAGGAGTATCAGATCGTATCAATAGTAAAATAACAATCAATAATAAAATAATAATAACACGGGTATTAAAATTAAATACTTCGTTCCCGTTCTTATATCATATCAAGATTTATATTTTAGCCAAATCATTATGCTAGTCGATTATATAGTAATTACACAGTAGATGAACTTATTCAACTTTAGCACTTCATGAAATACATCGTCATCAGTCTGAATCGGACAACAAAAAAGCTGATCTTTTCCTAGGATTAGATAGAACAATTCGTTTACAGTTCAATACTCTGCCTTCGGCAGTTTTGACCCAAAATTGAGCACTGTCATCATGATAGGGACAAATTGATGCGGCAGGAATTCGTCTAGATCTGCAGTTGCCCTTTTTTGAAGCAGAGACACTCATTGATAAGATGGTACCGAGGCAACGAAGGGGACGTTTAGCCTTTTTTGGAACAAAGGTAGCACTTAATGAGTCGCCCTTTCGAATTGTTCGACGTTGACAGGGCTTAAAAGAATTTTTGCAGCCCGGTTGGTATGGTAATTGGCACAGAACCCTCGAAACAGCCGGTACCAAAAAATTTCGATCTCCGACTTTTATTTCCAAATATCGTCTTACCAAAATTACAGAACTTCGTAATAGCGGTGTTTTTGTTCATTTTCTTGTTTTTTATAGTAACTAAGTCATGAAGATCCTTGTCTTCACTTTCACTATCTGGTGCGACGAAATCTGACTCATTATCTGATTCCTCTTCTCTTTCATCATCACCAGGGTACAGTTCGGAAAACTGCAATGCAACACGGTTGGCCTTCGCACGAATTAATTCACTGTCACTATTCAAGTAGGACTTTTTGTACCCAGAAGATGAGGAGAACAGCAACTCACCCGATTTTGAACCCCTTTTCATGCTGTCTAGAAGCTTATTCATCTTAATTGTGCTTCCCTGCTCCACGATTTCACCTTTATCTTGGTGCTTATTCCATCGCTTTGGGAATAATGTTTTTCTCCGGGTATGGGCAGTGGCCAGTGGTTAACTTCAGTGAATCGTCCAGGTCTCCATTTAAACCGAGGATTTTTTCTGTTTCCAATAGCTTATTAAACTTTCCCATTGATACAGTTATTCTCTTGGGATCAAGTTGGGTCTGACGACCACAGTGAACACCGGTACGTAGTTTAGCGAACAGTTGTTCGTTATGATCGCTAGTTGCGAACCAAGGCACAATCGGTGCTAGTGGGTATTTTATCGATTGCACAAAGTACAAGATAAGACCATTTGCTGTTGTTAATAAGTCGTTAAAGCTCTGTTTCGTAATGAGGTTCTCTGCCGAGTTGAAGTTCTTACTGTGCTCGGCCCACAGGACGAAAAACGTGTATGTAGTCCAGGTATACTCGGCCCTTTCGTATACAGACAGAGTTTTGTCATAGAAAGAGGCAAGCTAGTGTAAAATAAGATGGGCACCAGACCAGTCCTCCCGAAGCGTACCGATGGTCTACAGTGCCTGCTCACAAAGGTGTACTCACAATATACACTACTCACTCAGTCGTTCTTAGCGACTGACAACCGCAATAACTCACAATATCTAAGTATTGAACTCTACGTTAATATAACAAATACGATATTCTAGTACCGTACACGGAATTAACAGAAAGGGATACTAAAGGTGTTAATATCGAGAATATGAATCAAATGGGAAATATAAACTCGTTACGAACGCTAGTAGAAACACTAAACTCTTAGAACTTGCACTTACTCTGAATTGACTGAAACACGATCTTCGAGTATCGAAAGCTTACTAATTTACCCCACACGGAAATAGGTGAGGCAACTTTAATTTGAACGGTATAATGTGGTATAATTCGTTCCTACGCTAGTGTTGAACAAGGGAAACAGTTGAATCGATTAATAACGTTCGAAGATGGAATATACGGGTAATTAACAACAATTAACAACTATAAACTGTGGCAATACGGGCCACGCCGGGTCGTTCCAGATCAGCGGTTAACACTTTGACTGAAAGTTAAACACGTCACCTAAAAAGCTTTTCCAGAACTAATCCTAACGTGTCCAGAAATGCGTTATCGACACGCGCCACGTGATACCACGTGGTCACTTAACTACCTAATCTACACTCATTACTAACGGTCATATTAATCACTAAATTACAATCTACACAACTGCTAAAACTACTCTAAAACTGCAGCCTACATATTACACTATATAGAAAAGCAGCCTTCAGGTACGCCCCAAGGCTAACATATCCAGCTGCAGATACGAGTTCCCAAGTTGCGATAAGTTCACTTGCGCAGGATGGGTTTTGTCTATCTGCATGTTGCAGGGTAGTACTAGTAAGCGACACAGAGTCGCGGAACTCTTCATTCTTCTCGGCGAGCTCTAATATAATGCTCCAATTTAACACATACTTGGAATCTTCAACTTGATCAGGGTCATCGATAAACATGAATCGAGTATCATGATAATGTAGATTATTGATAAGCTTCTTTATGACATGGCATATTATATATATCCTGAAGAGGAAAATTGGACATGTTGCTTCCAAGATAGTTCAGAATTTCAATTATTTAATGACCATTAATGACAATGTCAGTTTTGACAATATTCCATCTACTGACATTAATGGTCGTTGCAACCCTCCCCCCGCCCCCCCCCCCCCCCCCCCCCCCCCCCCCCACCCCCCCCCCCCCCCCGGAAAATGTTAATCTCAATGGCAGTCTGATTGGAGGCTGTCGAGATCTGCTTCACACGTTTCTTTGTCACAGTTTATGAATTTGTTCCCTGTTATACTTTTTAGTCAGAATAAATTTTTCCGCCTATTAATGTTCTTCTTCGTACAGGGTACTTCTCGAAGGTTTTGATTGCAGAAACTTGATTCACCTAGATATGTTCGTATCGTTTTCAAGCTTGTTATTACTCTTCATTTTTATCATAACATAAGCATTTTTTTACTTCAAGGTCACGATTTAAGCCAAGCGACAAATAAGCATTTATAGTTTTTGGTAAATCAAATTAGAATCTTAAAACATCGCAAATTCATAATAATTTCCAATTCCATACTGCAACACCAATCTTCGAAAAAATCAAATAATTTACTTAAAGTGTTTTAACCGATAATTTATATTTAAGTTATTATTTTGATTCAATACGAACAGTTAACAAACTACAGATTTATCACGGAAACCCGTCTAGACACATGAAACCCAAATATTCTCAAAGTTTTTACTATTATGAGGAAGTGGACGATTGAAGATATTAAGCGAGCTCAGGCCTCAGAGTGAAGAGTCATCCATATTTTAGAAACAGATCTCCTAGCCTAGTGATCATTAAGGAAAGTAAAACATGTGACAGAATACCGAACATAACTTCTTTTGCTTTGTACTATATAATATACACTTTAGCAGCAATTGTATTCTAGCTTAAGTAACAAATTTGATATTAAAGTCAGCGTCTCTTTGGATATTTTCCAATTATGAACTAATCCTAATTTTTGAGATAGAAGTAAAATTTAACTAAAAGTTGAATTCCTAACAAATAAAATAAATTTGGATTTGGAACTATACCCCCGCACACATATAACTTCAAATCTAAAATCAAATCCCTAAACTGAGAGTACTGCCACTATTAACTTTATTTAAATTACTGTTACTCCCGGACCTGTTCAGGGTCCCCACTGTCTGCCCCTACCACCAGAGTTTCTGAAAGGTATTGTGGGCGGTGGCAAACTTCCGTCCCGGACGGGGGTCTGGGAACTTCGCGTGGAGGCAGCATCGCACCCCCTTGGAGGCAGTGCACTTCCATTGTCTCGCGGCGGCAAGAAATCACGAGGCGGTAAGTCCCTTGGGGTGAGGTCTCTTGGAGGCATATCTCTTGGCGGCATATCTCTTGGCGGCATATCTCTTGGCGGCATATCTCTTGGCGGCATATCTCTTGGCGGTATATCCCTTGGCGGCATATCCCTTGGAGGCAAGTCCCTGTGAGGCAAATCCCGTGGGGGCATGTCTCTCGGAGGTAAGTCCATGCCGCCGGGAGGAAAGTCCCGAGATGGCAAGTCTCTAGGTGGTCCATGATACATGGCTGGAGGGATGCGATCTTCTCGTCCCACGGAGGAAGGACGGGACCTGTCCAGGACTCGGGGGTCGAAGGGAGGGTGGGGGTAGTCCCTGTAGACCATATCCCGGGGGTCACGGTACATCTCGTCTGAGTACGGTCGGGGCACGTACCTCCCGTCATCGTACGATCTAGAGAGTTGATGGTTAGTTTTCACATACTGTGATACTGTTACTGTTTCCAATCGGTTCACAATAATCCATTTACAATTGTAAAGAGAAATTCTAAATTTTAAATTTTAAAATTTATTTTAACAAAATTAACTATACCGCATGTCCGGAGGAAAGTGGTCTTTCATCTTATCCAAATCCATTTTCCTCTCCAATCTTCTATTTCAAGGTCCTCCCGCGGATGTTAAACTGCTTTCTGACGGAGAGTCAGGAGGCCCACTTTTCCGGAGATGAGGAGGAAAGTCTATAAAGGGGGGACCAGGTACCGGACCTTCTTCCGGGATAACAGTGGTGCTGCCGTTTGCTGTAATGAAAAAAGTTGGTAACGACGGGATAAAACGAGGATATTGTGTGTCTAATCTCCCACCGTGTGTACAATAACAGTCTTACCAAGGCGTCCTATATTAACATTGTCACATCCTCTGTGGTCTTATGATCCATAGTAACAGCCACTAAAACAGCTCAATGACCTGTCCCAGAGAGAGTCTCTCATAAAATACACCAAATAACCTGTGAGGGGGACGCCCAGGTGCCACTTATCTGCTACAACAGTAAGGAGTCTAGTCTTGAGTCCTGATAAACTAAAGGACCCTTCAACAATGGGACCCCCCATATTATTACTGGGATTATAAAGTATTATATTATAGAGGTCTCTGTAGCCGGGGTCAGCTGGTGGTGATGAAAAGTTGACGGCTAATACTCTAATATATAAGTGCGTCCTCCGGGACCCCACTACGCCAGTGTTTTGTCACTCTAATTTTACCGTTATAATCGCCTGATAGATCTTAGTTCAGAATATTACACGGCTCATGGTCCGAGTGATAAATTTTCAATAATCTTAAAAGTCTTCTGGCTGTGGACCTGGAGTATTTACCTGAACATATGGTCCATTTCTCAATGTAACCAGTCGTTAAGTTTCTCTGGTTTTTACTGAACAAGATCTCTGACGACAATTTATAATGTACACAAAATCAAGGTGGAAACTCACATTTCTTGAGTTTTCTCACTAACTCCTGCGATTCTTTCAACTTAGTATCCTTGGATCTGAGCTGCGTGAAGGCGTCCTTTGCTTTACGTTCGTTTGTCTGTATTTGCAAAGTGAGATTTCTCTCAACCTCGGCGTGGGATTTCTTCAGTCGGGACAGTTCTTCTTTGTAGAATAAGATGTTCGCTTCACTGCTTTCCTCTTCCAACTGCTTACATTTTACCTGGTGAAGTTTGTGTTACAGTTCATAATCTACAATCTTGGGTGTCCTCTTTTGTTAAGAAGGAACGAGAGAAATATTTTATATATACCAGATGTGAATAATCACGTGATCAAGGTCCGTTACTACTAACCTGCAACTCAGACAATCTGCAGTGCAGACCATCCTCCTTCTCTTTGAAGTAAGTCGACAGAGTATCATATTTAGTGGCATATTCCACTCTCTTCGCTATTTCCTCTTCTTTTTCGTTTTTCAGCTGTTCTAGTTCATCGTCCACTTCTTGGACTCGTTCTTCATACACGTCACAGTCTTCTTTTAACTGAATTACAAACATGTTAACTGAATTTATTCAAAAACTCAAATTTCGTCAGAACATTTATTAAAGAACTCAAATAAATAAATAATTTAAAAATTAAAATTAGATTTAAAAAATTTTTTAAAAGAACTCAAATTTGGAAGCAGTAATCCAGCACGGTGTCTGGCAGATTAATCTACTGAACCCAATGTCTGCTCACTACTCACTAGCAGTTTTAAAAACAATCCGGTCAAAGGCCCCCAGCCAGTAAATACCAGCCGCGACTTATAAGGAGTAATCCAGAGAAATAAACGCAATCGCCATAACCATGGTAACCATCAACTTTTAACTCTTGTAGGTCAATGAAATTGTAATTTGTAGTATTAAAATATTAAATTTTGTACCATTTAAATTAAGCACCACTGTTGAAGGAGCACCACTTTATTAATTTACCTTTTCGAATTCCTCAGCCAAGTCCCTGTTCGTCTCAAGGAGCCGCCCGTTTTCACTCTTTACAGTGCTCACATCTATCATGTCCTTGAAGTGAGAGGCGAAGTCTAGCTCCCCATCTTCTTCTGTCTAAAATAGAGGAGTAATTAATAATTAGTAAGTAATTAAAATAGAAGAGTAATTAATAATTAGTGAGTAATTAAAATAGAGGAGTAATTAATTTGGAGAGAATGTGACACTGTGGAGTTTCTGTTAAAACTCTTATTCCTCAAATATTTCTTATTTCCTTGTAAGTACGTATATAATGCAGTAGTTACCTGTGCACGAAGATCGACCAGGCACTCTCTGATAACATCAACATCACGTGACTTGGTTACCAGTTCTTCTTGCAGATCTGTTATCCCACTGTTCGCTTCTGTGGAAAGTAACGGTAAAACTGTTTGTTATTGCAGTATTAGTTAACTGCCCTCTCTAGGCACATATTATATTATGACTTATAAAATAGTGAGTAATACAGATTCAGTTTATCAGCCATGCTCAGTTAACTAAGGAAGACATTTTGAACACGTCCTTTACCAATCCATTAGACATTATTGATTAGATTGTTTTTAGGTTTAACCCAGTGGTTAGTCTATAACACGTGCTGGCCCAGAGGCCCCCTGGCCTGGCAAGGGAGGAGTTAGCGTAGTTTTATCTCTTTTAATATCTATCGTGTAATGAGAATATTTAAAAACATCACAGCAGAAAAATCATGACATTTTATCGAAAATCTTGACTTCATCTCTTGTTTTATACCACAATTTTGTTATCTCTCTCTAAATGATTCTTAAATTTCCCCCTCCCCCCACATCCACTCGATATTTGCTTATTTTTATTAGAGATGGGTTAGAAACGTGACATTGTGCAATTAAGCAAATTAATTTCGTTCCCGAGCACATTCTGGGCGGGAGCACATTCTGGACGGGAGTTGCCTCACGTTCCAAAGTTTCCGGACTATTTCTTGATTTTACAATCAGATCAATCCGTCTTTGACTTTCAATCCATCGCCCGCTGCATTCAAAGCAATCATAATTATAAAGAGAAGAATCTAATATGATGAGCGATTTTTAAGGGGACTCAAAAGACATGCTCGTGGATCTCGACAAGCCCACGATAAAATGTTGAGCCTTAAATTGGAACAACCTGAAACTTTTCTTTCCGCGTCACTATTGTTTCCTTTTTTCAAACAGCTACCCTTACCCAAACGCAAAATGAAACCGAGACGTAATCGGTCACTCGCGTTTTTAGGTGCCTAAATATATAAATACAAATGTATAAATATATTATATATAAATATAAATATGGCAATTTTGGGGGTATTGAACAGAATTTCGTATGACAGCGCTGCATGCTGGCGCGTATTTCGTACAAATTTCTTAAAAACCTCAATACGGCTATTTTTATTCCTGTCATCTTTAAAATTGAATTATAATATTTTAAATAATCCTGTTGTACGACTTTTGAGGAGTCTAAATGAAAAAATAAAACTAAAGGGGGTAAACGTTCGTGCTGTGATGATCTTGGTTATTCCCATGATATCGAGAGACCCAATAGAAGCTTATTCAGTGCTGAGATGAATATGAACTTTGTTTTTTGATGATATTACCATTTCTTTTCTATCTGATGGTCTTTTCATCGTCGCTTACGCTTTCAGGCTCAATATATACGTTATCAATATCATCGATATCATTCTGGCACATCTACAACGGGAGTCTCTTCTCTTTTTTTTAAAGATCTTAATTTCGCGATGTGGGCAGTGTTAGTTAGTATTCAAATATTTATGGACAGAATGACCCTTTACTGGTCCAACCCAAGAATAGTTCATGATTAATGCAGACTCCATAATAACTTGACCCGTGATAATTATGTATAATTATGCAGGATGAGTAATCACATTAGAAAGATTAGCTCCCTTTCATTCCGGCGTCTGTACTGAAGCATTTCTTTTGAGTATTGTAATAATATTTGTAATTTATAGCAGGAGTTCATGTGTATTGTGTAGCTGTTATCAGTTTGAGGAAATTTACTGACAAGTTCTCTTGGTTTAATAGTTTATACAGAGTAAAGCACCGTAGCCAATGAAAAGTGAGTATTCATGATTGAACAACCAAAATTTCATTAGCAATCCTGTCCAAATAAATGGAGTTTCGGCGCATAAAATTATAACTTATTATATACCTTAGTTCGTTTATTTATGGCGGGTTAAATGTGGCAGTTTTTCGGAAATTCCGTCATTATTTTAACCGCTATAATAAACCCACCGAGTCGACTTTTGGAGTTCTGACAGGGTATATAGCATAATAATTTTATCGTTCCTTTTTACATTGAAACAAGCGTCATAAACTCACTTTCTAGGTAGTCCGACCGTAGCGAAGTGGTTTTATTCAAATACTTTGGTTGTAATAGACGAACAAGTACTGTTAAACTGATCTATATCATGCTATGATACTATTCAAACTTACTACCTAGTACCTATTCATATCAACAGAGATATTATACTACAATACTTTTAGTTTTAGATGATATTTACTTTGAAACTGCAAACAAAAACAGAGTCTGGAAGGAAAATTGGGTACAATTTTGCAATATGGCAGTGGATTTTAAAATTTTTTTCTGAAAATAATTTTGCAGGTAAATTAGTGGTGGGTTAAATTTTGTGGGTTTTCGGAAAATCCGCCATATTTTTACCCGCCATTATTTTTACCCGCCATTATTTTTACCCGCCATTATTTTACCCGCCACAAGCCCACAATATTACCCGCCATAAATACACGAACTAAGGTAACTCATTTCAATTTGTAATACAGTCTAACCTCTATAAACCGGCCCTCAAATGCGATATAAGCTATGATAAATCAAATTTACTGCAAAACATTAATTAACTACAGTTATGAGAGGAAGGAAGGTATATCGAGGAACACGGTATGTCGCTATACAGAGGTTTGACTGTACCTCACTACACAGAACTACACAGAACTACACAGAACTACACAGAACCACACAGAACTACACAGAACTACACAGAACTACACAGAACTACACAGAACTACACAGAACTACACAGAACTACACAGAACTACACAGAACTACACAGAACTAAACAGAACCACACAGAACTACACAGAACCACACAGAACCACACAGAACTACACAGAACCACACAGAACTACACAGAACCACACAGAACTACACAGAACTAAACAGAACCACACAGAACTACACATAACTACACAGCACTACACAGAACTACACAGAACTACACAGAACTACACAGAACTACACAGAACTACACAGAACCACACAGAACTACACAGAACCACACAGAACTACACAGAACTAAACAGAACTACACAGAACTACACTGAACTAAACAGAACCACACAGAACTACACAGAACCACACAGAACCACACAGAACTACACAGAACTACACAGAACTAAACAGAACTACACAGAACTACACAGAACTACACAGAACCACACAGAACTACACAGAACTACACAGAACCACACAGAACCACACAGAACTACACAGAACTACACATAACCACACAGAACTACACAGAACTACACAGAACTACACAGAACTACACAGAACCACACAGAACTACACAGAACTACACAGAACCACACAGAACTACACAGAACTACACTGAACTAAACAGAACCACACAGAACTACACAGAACCACACAGAACCACACAGAACTACACAGAACTACACAGAACTACACAGAACTAACCTCCGAGTTCGAGTGAGAGTATCTGGACCCGAACAGTCCAGGCCTCCGTGTCACTCTGGGCTTGCTCGAGCAGGTCCTGGGTCGTCTCCAGCTTCTCCACTGTGCTCTCCAGCTCCGTGGTGAGCTTCTCAACCTGATTAATGTGTGTTACTATGGTAACTAGCAGTTTTACTATGGTAACTAGCAGTGTTACCATGGTAACTAGCAGTGTTACCATGGTAACTAGTAGTGTTACCATGGTAACTAGCAGTGTTACCATGGTAACTAGTAGTGTTACCATGGTAACTAGCAGTTTTACTATGGTAACTAGCAGTGTTACCATGGTAACTAGCAGTGTTACCATGGTAACTAGTAGTGTTACCATGGTAAACTAGCAGTGTTACCTGGTAACTAGCAGTGGTAATATGGCAACTAGATGGTAGTTAAAACATGGCTTCCCTGGAGTTTGTCATATAGTACAATAATAAATTGAAGAGTAAATAACACCACTATTAAAAGCTATCTCAAGGCATATAACTGATACCATACAAAAGGATTCGTGCCAACTTCATAATATAGTTTTTCCTCCGGATTTAAAAATGAAAGTGTATAGTTTTTTACGCACCCTGTACCCGCTCCTTTTCGTTATTATGACAACCATTTGGCCGCCCACTCACCACTCAGTCTAACGGAGAGAGCTGTACTTTTGATTTTCGGGTGATTATATTTTTAAGCAGTCAAAATAATTATTGCTATGATTTGTCTCAAATCAATATTCGATGGCGTCAACTTTAACTACCAAGATTTTGACAAGCATATGGCGAGCATTTGACATGTAGTTGGTGGAATTCTCAACCGAAACACGTTGACTATGCTTTGTTGTTGACGGCTTTAAGAGGTTATTTCATTGAACAGCTTCTTATAGCACTATATTTCAAATTGCAAATGCAACGGAATTATTAGAGTTATTGTCACTAAAGCTCGCAAGCTTTCCGTTACCATGGTTACTATGTAACCATAGTAACAAGGCAAGCTTTCCGAGACAGTGCTACAGTGGGGACACTGGTATTACTTTTACTAGACAGTGCTACAGTGGTAATAGTTTTACTAGATAGTGCTACAGTGGGGACATAGTTTTACTGGATAGTGCATAGTAACCATGGTAACATTTGAGCCGAGGATTAGGATAAAGTAAGATACTGATCAGTATATCACCGACTGATAGTTCTGGTAGCCAGTTTATGATTAAATTACCTAGTCAAACTACTTATCCTCCTATACTCAGCAACTCAGAAACTCAGCAAGGGACATGTCAATTTACGGTAGAAATGCTGTCACGTGACACTATAAGCCTACCTGCAGCATGACAGACTCAAGCTCTTCACGTGTGGTGTTCCGGTCCTCTATAGTAAGCTCAAGCTGAGATTGTAGCTCCGCAATCTGACAGGGTGTTTACTGTTTACTGGTTAGCTTGGCAGTATCAGTCGGGTTGTGGTGGTATGTCTGGTTTTAAATATAAATATGACATCGTCCACCAAATATCCTGGATAGTATTGAATCTGCCGATTTACGATAGTTCTAGTATTTACAGTTGCTGCAAGTAAACTAGCTGCCACGTCCAATCTGTCGTGATCCGATAATTTAAATAAACCGTACTACCGTAGACAGCCAACCTAATCAAATTATAAATATGCCAAAATATTATCCTAAATTCCCAGTTACAGGCAAATACCGCTATTTAAAGAGAAAGTTTGAGAGATTTATAGCTTACTTGGTCGGAGGTAGAACTTGCGGTGAACTCCTGTGTCTTGATGATATCTTGAGAGGTTTCATGTTTTACCTCTAGATCTCTTATCTGCTTTTTCAGGGTCTTTTCTAACTCTTCGAAACCAGCGTTGTATCTCTGTTGGGTTAAATAACTTGTAATGTTTAGAAGATAACAAGTTCGACTACCATAAGTTAACTTGTAATGTTTAGAAGATAACAAGTTCGACTACCGTATGTTAACTTGTAATGTTAAGAAGATAACAAGTTCGACTACCATAAGTTAACTTGTAATGTTAAGAAGATAACAAGTTCGACTACCATAAGTTAACTTGTAATGTTAAGAAGACAACAAGTTCGACTACCATAAGTTAACTTGTAATGTTTAGAAGATAACAAGTTCGACTACCGTAAGTTAACTTGTAATGTTTAGAAGATAACAAGTTCGACTACCGTAAGTTAACTTGTAATGTTTAGAAGATAACAAGTTCGACTACCGTAAGTTAACTTGTAATGTTTAGAAGATAACAAGTTCGACTACCATAAGTTAACTTGTAATGTTTAGAAGATAACAAGTTCGACTACCATAAGTTAACTTGTAATGTTTAGAAGATAACAAGTTCGACTACCATAAGTTAACTTGTAATGTTTAGAAGATAACAAGTTCGACTACCATAAGTTAACTTGTAATGTTTAGAAGATAACAAGTTCGACTACCATAAGTTAACTTGTAATGTTTAGAAGATAACAAGTTCGACTACCGTAAGTTAACTTGTAATGTTTAGAAGATAACAAGTTCGACTACCATAAGTTAACTTGTAATGTTTAGAAGATAACAAGTTCGACTACCATAAGTTAACTTGTAATGTTTAGAAGATAACAAGTTCGACTACCATAAGTTAACTTGTAATGTTTAGAAGATAACAAGTTCGACTACCATAAGTTAACTTGTAATGTTTAGAAGATAACAAGTTCGACTACCATAAGTTAACTTGTAATGTTTAGAAGATAACAAGTTCGACTACCATAAGTTAACTTGTAATGTTTAGAAGATAACAAGTTCGACTACCGTAAGTTAACTTGTAATGTTTAGAAGATAACAAGTTCGACTACCATAAGTTAACTTGTAATGTTTAGAAGATAACAAGTTCGACTACCATAAGTTAACTTGTAATGTTTAGAAGATAACAAGTTCGACTACCATAAGTTAACTTGTAATGTTTAGAAGATAACAAGTTCGACTACCATAAGTTAACTTGTAATGTTTAGAAGATAACAAGTTCGACTACCATAAGTTAACTTGTAATGTTTAGAAGATAACAAGTTCGACTACCATAAGTTAACTTGTAATGTTTAGAAGATAACAAGTTCGACTACCATAAGTTAACTTGTAATGTTTAGAAGATAACAAGTTCGACTACCGTATGTTAACTTGTAATGTTAAGAAGATAACAAGTTCGACTACCATAAGTTAACTTGTAATGTTTAGAAGATAACAAGTTCGACTACCATAAGTTAACTTGTAATGTTTAGAAGATAACAAGTTCGACTACCATAAGTTAACTTGTAATGTTTAGAAGACAACAAGTTCGACTACCATAAGTTAACTTGTAATGTTTAGAAGATATCAAGTTCGACTACCATAAGTTAACTTGTAATGTTTAGAAGATAACAAGTTCGACTACCATAAGTTAACTTGTAATGTTTAGAAGATAACAAGTTCGACTACCATAAGTTAACTTGTAATGTTTAGAAGATAACAAGTTCGACTACCATAAGTTAACTTGTAATGTTTAGAAGATAACAAGTTCGACTACCATAAGTTAACTTGTAATGTTTAGAAGATAACAAGTTCGACTACCATAAGTTAACTTGTAATGTTTAGAAGATAACAAGTTCGACTACCATAAGTTAACTTGTAATGTTTAGAAGATAACAAGTTCGACTACCATAAGTTAACTTGTAATGTTTAGAAGATAACAAGTTCGACTACCATAAGTTAACTTGTAATGTTTAGAAGATAACAAGTTCGACTACCATAAGTTAACTTGTAATGTTTAGAAGATAACAAGTTCGACTACCATAAGTTAACTTGTAATGTTTAGAAGATAACAAGTTCGACTACCATAAGTTAACTTGTAATGTTTAGAAGATAACAAGTTCGACTACCATAAGTTAACTTGTAATGTTTAGAAGATAACAAGTTCGACTACAATAAGTTAACTTGTAATGTTTAGAAGATAACAAGTTCGACTACCATAAGTTAACTTGTAATGTTTAGAAGATAACAAGTTCGACTACCATAAGTTAACTTGTAATGTTTAGAAGATAACAAGTTCGACTACCATAAGTTAACTTGTAATGTTTAGAAGATAACAAGTTCGACTACCATAAGTTAACTTGTAATGTTTAGAAGATAACAAGTTCGACTACCATAAGTTAACTTGTAATGTTTAGAAGATAACAAGTTCGACTACCATAAGTTAACTTGTAATGTTTAGAAGATAACAAGTTCGACTACCATAAGTTAACTTGTAATGTTTAGAAGATAACAAGTTCGACTACCATAAGTTAACTTGTAATGTTTAGAAGATAACAAGTTCGACTACCATAAGTTAACTTGTAATGTTTAGAAGATAACAAGTTCGACTACCATAAGTTAACTTGTAATGTTTAGAAGATAACAAGTTCGACTACCATAAGTTAACTTGTAATGTTTAGAAGATAACAAGTTCGACTACCATAAGTTAACTTGTAATGTTTAGAAGATAACAAGTTCGACTACCATAAGTTAACTTGTAATGTTTAGAAGATAACAAGTTCGACTACCATAAGTTAACTTGTAATGTTTAGAAGATAACAAGTTCGACTACCATAAGTTAACTTGTAATGTTTAGAAGATAACAAGTTCGACTACCATAAGTTAACTTGTAATGTTTAGAAGATAACAAGTTCGACTACCATAAGTTAACTTGTAATGTTTAGAAGATAACAAGTTCGACTACCATAAGTTAACTTGTAATGTTTAGAAGATAACAAGTTCGACTACCATAAGTTAACTTGTAATGTTTAGAAGATAACAAGTTCGACTACCATAAGTTAACTTGTAATGTTTAGAAGATAACAAGTTCGACTACCATAAGTTAACTTGTAATGTTTAGAAGATAACAAGTTCGACTACCATAAGTTAACTTGTAATGTTTAGAAGATAACAAGTTCGACTACCATAAGTTAACTTGTAATGTTTAGAAGATAACAAGTTCGACTACCATAAGTTAACTTGTAATGTTTAGAAGATAACAAGTTCGACTACCATAAGTTAACTTGTAATGTTTAGAAGATAACAAGTTCGACTACCATAAGTTAACTTGTAATGTTTAGAAGATAACAAGTTCGACTACCATAAGTTAACTTGTAATGTTTAGAAGATAACAAGTTCGACTACCATAAGTTAACTTGTAATGTTTAGAAGA
The DNA here is from genome assembly GCF_026151205.1 of Bolinopsis microptera. Lineage (NCBI taxonomy): Eukaryota > Metazoa > Ctenophora > Tentaculata > Lobata > Bolinopsidae > Bolinopsis > Bolinopsis microptera. The sequence continues at coordinate 123,275 of NC_087078.1, read as the reverse complement.
TAACAAGTTCGACTACCATAAGTTAACTTGTAATGTTTAGAAGATAACAAGTTCGACTACCATAAGTTAACTTGTAATGTTTAGAAGATAACAAGTTCGACTACCATAAGTTAACTTGTAATGTTTAGAAGATAACAAGTTCGACTACCATAAGTTAACTTGTAATGTTTAGAAGATAACAAGTTCGACTACCATAAGTTAACTTGTAATGTTTAGAAGATAACAAGTTCGACTACCATAAGTTAACTTGTAATGTTTAGAAGATATCAAGTTCGACTACCATAAGTTAACTTGTAATGTTTAGAAGATAACAAGTTCGACTACAATAAGTTAACTTGTAATGTTTAGAAGATAACAAGTTCGACTACCATAAGTTAACTTGTAATGTTTAGAAGATAACAAGTTCGACTACAATAAGTTAACTTGTAATGTTTAGAAGATAACAAGTTCGACTACCATAAGTTAACTTGTAATGTTTAGAAGATAACAAGTTCGACTACCATAAGTTAACTTGTAATGTTTAGAAGATAACAAGTTCGACTACCATAAGTTAACTTGTAATGTTTAGAAGATAACAAGTTCGACTACCATAAGTTAACTTGTAATGTTTAGAAGATAACAAGTTCGACTACAATAAGTTAACTTGTAATGTTTAGAAGATAACAAGTTCGACTACCATAAGTTAACTTGTAATGTTTAGAAGATAACAAGTTCGACTACAATAAGTTAACTTGTAATGTTTAGAAGATATCAAGTTCGACTACCATAAGTTAACTTGTAATGTTAAGAAGATAACAAGTTCGACTACCATAAGTTAACTTGTAATGTTTAGAAGATAACAAGTTCGACTACCATAAGTTAACTTGTAATGTTTAGAAGATAACAAGTTCGACTACCATAAGTTAACTTGTAATGTTTAGAAGATAACAAGTTCGACTACCATAAGTTAACTTGTAATGTTTAGAAGATAACAAGTTCGACTACCATAAGTTAACTTGTAATGTTTAGAAGATAACAAGTTCGACTACAATAAGTTAACTTGTAATGTTTAGAAGATAAACAAGTTCGACTACCATAAGTTAACTTGTAATGTTTAGAAGATAACAAGTTCGACTACAATAAGTTAACTTGTAATGTTTAGAAGATAACAAGTTCGACTACCATAAGTTAACTTGTAATGTTTAGAAGATAACAAGTTCGACTACAATAAGTTAACTTGTAATGTTTAGAAGATATCAAGTTCGACTACCATAAGTTAACTTGTAATGTTTAGAAGATAACAAGTTCGACTACAATAAGTTAACTTGTAATGTTTAGAAGATAACAAGTTCGACTACCATAAGTTAACTTGTAATGTTTAGAAGATAACAAGTTCGACTACCATAAGTTAACTTGTAATGTTTAGAAGATAACAAGTTCGACTACCATAAGTTAACTTGTAATGTTTAGAAGATAACAAGTTCGACTACCATAAGTTAACTTGTAATGTTTAGAAGATAACAAGTTCGACTACCATAAGTTAACTTGTAATGTTTAGAAGATATCAAGTTCGACTACCATAAGTTAACTTGTAATGTTTAGAAGATAACAAGTTCGACTACCATAAGTTAACTTGTAATGTTTAGAAGATAACAAGTTCGACTACCATAAGTTAACTTGTAATGTTTAGAAGATAACAAGTTCGACTACCATAAGTTAACTTGTAATGTTTAGAAGACAACAAGTTCGACTACCATAAGTTAACTTGTAATGTTTAGAAGATAACAAGTTCGACTACCGTATGTTAACTTGTAATGTTTAGAAGATAACAAGTTCGACTACCATAAGTTAACTTGTAATCTTTAGAAGATAAAAAGTTCGACTACAATAAGTTAACTTGTAATGTTTAGAAGATAACAAGTTCGACTACCATAAGTTAACTTGTAATGTTTAGAAGATAACAAGTTCGACTACCGTATGTTAACTTGTAATGTTTAGAAGATAACAAGTTCGACTACCATAAGTTAACTTGTAATGTTTAGAAGATAACAAGTTCGACTACCGTATGTTAACTTGTAATGTTTAGAAGATATCAAGTTCGACTACCATAAGTTAACTTGTAATGTTTAGAAGATAACAAGTTCGACTACCATAAGTTAACTTGTAATGTTTAGAAGATAACAAGTTCGACTACCATAAGTTAACTTGTAATGTTTAGAAGATAACAAGTTCGACTACCATAAGTTAACTTGTAATGTTTAGAAGATAACAAGTTCGACTACCATAAGTTAACTTGTAATGTTTAGAAGATAACAAGTTCGACTACCATAAGTTAACTTGTAATGTTTAGAAGATATCAAGTTCGACTACCATAAGTTAACTTGTAATGTTTAGAAGATAACAAGTTCGACTACCATAAGTTAACTTGTAATGTTAGAAGATACAAGTTCGACTACCATAAGTTAACTTGTAATGTTTAGAAGATAACAAGTTCGACTACCATAAGTTAACTTGTAATGTTTAGAAGACAACAAGTTCGACTACCATAAGTTAACTTGTAATGTTTAGAAGATAACAAGTTCGACTACCGTATGTTAACTTGTAATGTTTAGAAGATAACAAGTTCGACTACCATAAGTTAACTTGTAATCTTTAGAAGATAAAAAGTTCGACTACAATAAGTTAACTTGTAATGTTTAGAAGATAACAAGTTCGACTACCATAAGTTAACTTGTAATGTTTAGAAGACAACAAGTTCGACTACCATAAGTTAACTTGTAATGTTTAGAAGATAACAAGTTCGACTACCATAAGTTAACTTGTAATGGTTTAGAAGATAACAAGTTCGACTACCGTATGTTAACTTGTAATGTTTAGAAGATAACAAGTTCGACTACCATAAGTTAACTTGTAATGTTTAGAAGATAACAAGTTCGACTACCGTATGTTAACTTGTAATGTTTAGAAGATAACAAGTTCGACTACCATAAGTTAACTTGTAATCTTTAGAAGATAAAAAGTTCGACTACAATAAGTTAACTTGTAATGTTTAGAAGATAACAAGTTCGACTACCATAAGTTAACTGTAATGTTTAGAAGATAACAAGTTTCGACTACCATAAGTTAACTTGTAATGTTTAGAAGATAACAGTTCGACTACCATAAGTTAACTTGTAATGCTTTAGAAGACAACAAGTTCGACTACCATAAGATAACTTGTAATGTTTCGAAAATAATACGCTAAACTAGCTTCAAGCATCATTTGACGGCGTTCATGCTTTCCCTCTGCCGGATAAACTGCCTCAATCCGGGCTTACATCACCGAACTCCAATTCTTGCTGGACTGGCCGTAACGATCGAGGCATCTGCTCTCTGGAGTAGACAGCAACTCTGGTGGCCTGTCGAGTTTCGAAGAAGCAGATCAAAGGTAGTGCATAGTAACCATGGTAACAAAGGTAGTGCATAGTAACCATGGTAACAAAGGTATGAAAGGTAAACTACCATTGATAGAGTGGCAGTGGAACAAGGATAACTTCTACTGCAGTTGGTCCTGTCTAGACATAGTAACTATGGTTACTAAAGTAACATGGACCAAAGAGTCACTCTGACGTCAGTGAGGGACATTGGGACGAATAACGGAAGAATAATAGGTGTTTTTTGTGTAGTAACGGTCCACCTGGCACAATATTATTGCGGTTTTTAAATATTCAGGTCAAACCATTTATTTTCCATTTTTCTGCGTATTTTAGAGTAACCTTGCTTTAGCAAGTCGTGATTCTGATATTGCATGTTTAAAAACACGCCCACTCTTGAGAGCGGAGTTTCTCGGAAACTCAACAAAGTCACTCTAGCCAAGTACAAACATTAACCTCATATTTCTACTTATTATAGGTGCACGTTGTCGTAGTCACGTGACCCCAATAAACCTATCAGCAAGCAGCTTTGATCAATCAAATTTCAGAATCGGCGCATAAAAACTTGCAGCACCACCCATCATTACCCCATCATTTGGATTAGGGTTAGGGCAAGGGTATAAACCCACTGGGGTACACTTTTTTCACTATTTTAAACTACACTTTTGCCCCCCTCCCCCCTTAGAGTGTCACTACGATTGGGGTAAGTACAAAACAGTTTATAACAGTAAATAGGGTTCCCAATTATATATGGTTACTAATGTTACTATGGTTACTATATATGGTTACTATAGTTACTAAAGTTACGCACAGTTTGTTTGTCCAGCTCACTCTTTAGGTCTCTAACGTCTCGCTCCAAAGTTATTGTTTTCTCCAGAGATCCTGTTAGTTTGTTTTGGGTGGATTTCAGTTCCTCTTTGTAGGATTTGTTCTCTGATTTTATATCTTGTATCTCGGATGCCAGTTCCACTAGCTTGATCGTCACATCTGCAATCAAAATTATCGTTTAGTTATTAATAATGAGTAATATTTATATAAATGCATGATTTTTAAGTTTCCGATAAAGTCTGTTATAAATAAGACTGACACTTTTTCAAAGTAAAATACTTTTTTTTAATATTGTAATAAATGCATGTGCAGCTGTAGAGTGTAGAACTTATGAGAATTGGGCTGAGCATTACTTTCAAAGATATCACCATGATTTAACTATTTAATCATGCTGATTCCATGCTTTCCAATTTAATGAAATTTATGTCACATGATTATTGCAAATTCTGAACGTGTGAAATGCTTCCATTTAAACGCACTTAGAGATCAAAGTGATCTAATAATCTTAAGATTATTAGTATAGATTCGAATAAAGGTGTAATTTATGGGATTTTTTACCGTCAATATTTCCCGCAAGCTGCTTCTGATTCTTGGTATGCTCCTTCAAACTCTCCATAACCTTTGGATCAGACTTAGCAACGATCTCACGAGGTCCAGCACCACCTTTCAAAGTGGTATCAGAATTGGGGCCTGAAAGGAATGTTAATAACCGCTCATATCGACATAAATATTGATAATATAAATATAAGATATATATAAATTTAAGATGCTGATGCTGACTAAATATCTAATGAAAAACAAAAACGGAACGACCAAACAGTGGGCAATTTTTAAGAAATATTATTGAACAAGGCCTGACCGGGCTGATCCAATTCAAACTTGGGATGCTTGATTGTTTGGAGAGATTCTAAATGATCAACCGAGAAAGTTGATTGAGAACTTTAAGAACTATAAAGAAACATACTAAACTTACTACTAAACTTACTACTAAACTTACTCCTAAACTTACTAAACTTACCATTAAACTTACTACTTAACTTACTAAACTTACCATTAAACTTACTACTAAACTTACTACTTAACTTACTAAACTTACTAAACTTACTCCTAAACTTACTACTTAACTTACTAAACTTACCATTAAACTTACTACTAAACTTACTACTTAACTTACTAAACTTACTACTTAACTTACTAAACTTACTCCTAAACTTACTACTAAACTTACTAAACTTACTACTAAACTAACTCCTAAACTAACTACTTAACTTACTAAACTTACTATTAAACTTACTACTAAACTTACTACTAAACTTACTCAACTTACTATTAAACTTACTACTAAACTTACTCCTAAACTTACTCCTAAACTTACTAAACTTACTAAACTTACTAAACTTACTAAACTTACTCCTAAACTTACTAAACTTACTCCTAAACTTACTACTTAACTTACTAAACTTACTACTAAACTTACTACTTAACTTACTAAACTTACTACTAAACTTACTACTAAACTTACTACTTAACTTACTAAACTTACTAAACTTACTACTAAACTTACTACTAAACTTACTAAACTTACCATTAAACTTACTCCTAAACTTACTACTAAACTTACTACTAAACTTACTACTAAACTTACTACTTAACTTACTAAACTTACTATTAAACTTACTCCTAAACTTACTACTTAACTTACTAAACTTACTATTAAACTTACTCCTAAACTTACTACTTAACTTACTAAACTTACTACTTAACTTACTACTAAACTTACTACTTAACTTACTAAACTTACTACTAAACTTACTACTTAACTTACTAAACTTACTAAACTTACTACTTAACTTACTACTTAACTTACTAAACTTACTACTAAACTTACTCCTAAACTTACTACTAAACTTACTACTAAACTTACTACTTAACTTACTAAACTTACTATTAAACTTACTACTAAACTTACTACTTAACTTACTACTTAACTTACTAAACTTACTACTTAACTTACTCCTAAACTTACTACTTAACTTACTAAACTTACTATTAAACTTACTACTAAACTTACTACTAAACTTACTACTTAACTTACTTAACTTACTAAACTTACTACTAAACTTACTACTAAACTTACTACTTAACTTACTAAACTTACTACTAAACTTACTACTAAACTTACTCCTAAACTTACTACTAAACTTACTACTTAACTTACTCAACTTACTATTAAACTTACTCCTAAACTTACTACTTAACTTACTAAACTTACTATTAAACTTACTCCTAAACTTACTAAACTTACCATTAAACTTACTCCTAAACTTACTACTAAACTTACTACTAAACTTACTACTTAACTTACTAAACTTACTATTAAACTTACTACTAAACTTACTACTTAACTTACTACTTAACTTACTAAACTTACTACTTAACTTACTCCTAAACTTACTACTTAACTTACTAAACTTACTATTAAACTTACTACTAAACTTACTACTAAACTTACTACTTAACTTACTTAACTTACTAAACTTACTACTAAACTTACTACTAAACTTACTACTTAACTTACTAAACTTACTACTAAACTTACTACTAAACTTACTCCTAAACTTACTACTAAACTTACTACTTAACTTACTCAACTTACTACTAAACTTACTACTAAACTTACTCAACTTACTATTAAACTTACTACTAAACTTACTCCTAAACTTACTCCTAAACTTACTAAACTTACTAAACTTACTAAACTTACTAAACTTACTCCTAAACTTACTACTTAACTTACTAAACTTACTACTAAACTTACTACTTAACTTACTAAACTTACTACTAAACTTACTACTAAACTTACTACTTAACTTACTAAACTTACTAAACTTACTACTAAACTTACTACTAAACTTACTAAACTTACCATTAAACTTACTCCTAAACTTACTACTAAACTTACTACTAAACTTACTACTAAACTTACTACTTAACTTACTAAACTTACTATTAAACTTACTCCTAAACTTACTACTTAACTTACTAAACTTACTATTAAACTTACTCCTAAACTTACTAAACTTACCATTAAACTTACTCCTAAACTTACTACTAAACTTACTACTAAACTTACTACTTAACTTACTAAACTTACTATTAAACTTACTACTAAACTTACTACTTAACTTACTACTTAACTTACTAAACTTACTACTTAACTTACTCCTAAACTTACTACTTAACTTACTAAACTTACTATTAAACTTACTACTAAACTTACTACTAAACTTACTACTTAACTTACTTAACTTACTAAACTTACTACTAAACTTACTACTAAACTTACTACTTAACTTACTAAACTTACTATTAAACTTACTACTAAACTTACTACTAAACTTACTAAACTTACTACTAAACTTACTACTTAACTTACTAAACTTACTACTAAACTTACTCCTAAACTTACTACTTAACTTACTAAACTTACTATTAAACTTACTACTAAACTTACTACTAAACTTACTACTTAACTTACTACTTAACTTACTCAACTTACTATTAAACTTACTACTAAACTTACTACTTAACTTACTAAACTTACTATTAAACTTACTACTAAACTTACTACTAAACTTACTACTTAACTTACTACTAAACTTACTACTTAACTTACTAAACTTACTACTAAACTTACTACTAAACTTACTACTAAACTTACTACTAAACTTACTCCTAAACTTACTACTAAACTTACTACTAAACTTACTACTAAACTTACTACTTAACTTACTAAACTTACTACTAAACTTACTACTTAACTTACTAAACTTACTACTAAACTTACTCCTAAACTTACTACTTAACTTACTAAACTTACTACTAAACTTACTACTAAACTTACTACTTAACTTACTACTAAACTTACTACTTAACTTACTAAACTTACTACTAAACTTACTACTAAACTTACTACTAAACTTACTACTAAACTTACTCCTAAACTTACTACTAAACTTACTACTAAACTTACTACTAAACTTACTACTTAACTTACTAAACTTACTACTAAACTTACTACTTAACTTACTAAACTTACTACTAAACTTACTACTAAACTTACTACTAAACTTACTAAACTTACTACTAAACTTACTACTTAACTTACTAAACTTACTACTAAACTTACTCCTAAACTTACTACTTAACTTACTAAACTTACTATTAAACTTACTACTAAACTTACTACTAAACTTACTACTTAACTTACTACTTAACTTACTCAACTTACTATTAAACTTACTACTAAACTTACTACTTAACTTACTAAACTTACTATTAAACTTACTACTAAACTTACTACTAAACTTACTACTTAACTTACTACTAAACTTACTACTTAACTTACTAAACTTACTACTAAACTTACTACTTAACATACTAAACTTACTACTAAACTTACTCCTAAACTTACTACTAAACTTACTACTAAACTTACTCCTAAACTTACTCATGAAGAAGACCACGGCCACAAGGCCTGCCACGAATATCGTGGCAAGAACGATGAGAATGGCTGCTTCGCTTCCTTCACTTTCACATAAGCTTGATATCTGGGGGAATAGAATGTAAAACTTCTGTCGAACACAAAGTATCTAGTACGTGTTTAATTCTCATATAGAATTTCAGATTTCAAGATTTCATGCCCAGTTCGCTGGATATAAGCATTTTTTAAATATCAGAACTTGCAAATAAGCATAAATGAGGGCATTGGGGGATTAGCTGAGAGAGAACAATCAAGACATAACATCAAGACATAACATCAAGACATAACATCAAGACACAACATCAAGACATAACATCAAGACATAACAACATGTAATCTAGAGACTGTAACAAGCCTAAACTGAGCAGGTGATCCAATATAATTGCTGACGTGTCTACAACTAGTTTTATCACAATCAACGGGGCCACAACAGATAATAAACTGCACAAATCCCCTGCATACCGCGGAAAATGCGCTAACTAAACAAAAATTTAAAGTACATATCACTTTACACTCCATTCAATTGTCGATGAAGCAATCATTCTCCTTGGTTGCCCTAATTAATCCGAAGCGCGCGCAATACGAATTCTGCGATGGTTTGCTTTTAATACGGAAATTGGCAAAAATTGCCAAAGCCAATAGTTGTCTGCGAGACTGCGCAGCGGAGATTATACATAATACAATTATACAACTTGACTTACTAACTACATATCTGATACCCAGGAATGTCTACTTAAGTTGCAACAAGAGACTAAACCAACAGAGTAAATACAAATCATGTACATTTCTAATTAAGTGCTCGCTGTAATAGCTCAGACAGGAATTCTGCCAAACCCTAACTATAAAGTAGTTATTTGACAGAATTCAACAATAATTTTAAAATTGGAATACTTAATCGCTCAAGCAAACGAACTTCACATTTCCAAGTAAATGCCTGTTTAGTTACAACGCAGGATGATCATAGTACACTTGTACAAGAAGTTTCAATGATTGAAGTGCATGTTGATTGATTCAGCGTAACTCACGCGTATAGTGTATAACGTAACACGTAGTGTCATTACACGTTACACGGCACGTGTTGTGTTGACTCACTACTTGTAACGTCACGTGACTTGTGAAGTGAGAGGTTTTTAAGAGTCGAGATTTGCAAAGTTTCAACTAGATTATCAGTTATTACTAAACAGTTATTGATAGGAAGGTATAAACGAGTTAAGACTTGTTAAAGATCAGATTTTAAGACGGAAAGCTGTACAGATGAGGCATTTCAAAGAAAAAGTTCTAACAAAACCAACTACGAGATATTGTTACGCAAATTCAACAATCAACATGCACAAAAATAATTTTTGTATCTGCTCTTCCTCACGCGTCACATTGTAACAGTTTTAAAGACAATGACGAGTGTAGTGACGCATGTACTATGCACTGATACTTGGAAACAATAACAATAAATAGAACCTGTACACTGTACACGTGTGTAATTTTCTATTTTAACCGCACCTTTATTGCGTGAGTTTCAGTTCATAGTTTGGAGCATATCTTTCTTTTGTTGGAACATTTTGTGTTATATTTTAAATGTTTTATATCTTTGGGCTTCACAATGATAACTGCAACTGAGTTTACATTTCGTTTTAGTCCTTCTTGAAAATGGATCATATTTTCATTATATCCTAGGATTTAAGCTTTTATTCTTTACAAAGAAGACGATTAAGTGCCTCCTCCCAACTCGATTGCATCATATTTTGTCGACGTTCCGGCTACATGCCTCTGTGATGGACGAACGGCCATGTTGGTGAAATTAAATATATTTAAATAAATATATTTAAGCAGCTTTTATTTATTTCTTAAACTATTCCATGGTTGCATGCAGCTTCATAACGTTAAAATGACCAGATTGGAGAGTTAATATTTGCCATATTTATTTCTTTGACAGCATTTCAATTTTAATGGACCCTCGCAGCGTGGCAGATGTCAGCCATATCGTGATATTTATTGATAAAATGATATATTTTATACATATGTTTTAATACTTTCAACACTACTATATAACAAATAATTTGAGGTATCGAATTATTACAAAACAGTTGTTTAGTTTTTTTAAGAACTGACAATTTGTCACTTGTCCCTTCGGTCCTTGATCTTTCTAGCAGGGTTTTTGACATGGAAAAGATGAAGTTGGACATGAAAAAGATGGAGGAACAATTGGAAAAGATAAACCGCAATACACTTTTGTTTAAAGGTAAGAAAGATGATAATGACAATAAGATTAAGGTAACTATTCAATCAGCGATATTTGATGACCTTACGTCTGCAAATAAAAAAATGGAGATGTTTGTTGTTATCCAGGATTTGTACACTTTCCCCAAAAATGCTTTCCAACTAACACAAAAAGTTTTAGGAACAAAACAAGCCACAACTCCTATTAAACAGGAATCACCAGATTTCAAGGAAATTATAAAGACACAGCTCAAAGAGGTACTAGCAGAAGTACTGCCCACAATACTACCAGATTTATTGAATACAGTGGTAGCAACACTACCCAAAGAAAAGAAAGCAAAAGAAGAAACTATGCTTGCAGAAAAACACACACTCACAGTTGAGAAAAATACCACAGACTCTGAAGACGCAGAACCTATCACAATTGATGATGAAAAGGAAATGAAAGGTTCCCTTAAAATAAACCCAGTGAAGAATTTTAGAGTGTCCGGAAATACTGCGACTTTCAAGTTCAGTACCAAGGATCAACTTAACAAAGCTGAGACGGTATTTAAAAGTCAAGATAAATACAAGGTATCGACAAAGTCCGAACCAGGGAAGAAATTGGACCCCAAACTGTCTATTCGAAATATTCCCTCTGACATCACAAACAAGGATACATTGCTAGAGAAACTGTTGGAAAAGAATGAAGTACTGAAGTCCTCTTCTGAAAAAGACGATGCGGTTAAAGTGGTTTTCTTCGATGATAAAGAGAAAACGGCTGTCATCCGTGTCACTGCAGCAGTACGTGAGTCAATCAGACAAAACAGAGACTATGTACACATTGACCTTAGGGAACACCATGTCACAGACCGAATTCATGTCATCCAATGTTATCATTGCCAGGAATTTGGTCACATGGCTAACTCCCTGTACTGTAAAGCCAAAGATAAAGACCCAACATGTTTCTTCTGTGCAGGAAACCACAAGTCAAAAGACTGTAGAAGCAAGAGTGAAAATATTGTCACAAAGATAAAGTGCTCTAACTGCGCCAAAAGTAGTAAACACTCGGAGAAGAACTCAGCAAAGACCCATAAAGCCTCTGACAACCTATGTCCCTCGTATGTAAGAGAACGGATTGGAATCATGAATAGGACAGCAGGATGTGAGAGTTCAAAAAACTGGTACGTACAGAAGACAAAGGAGACCAAACTACGCCTAGGAAGATTTTAAGGATTGGAACGTTCAATGTAAGATCCCTAGTGAACAAAACAGTCGGAGTCTTAGAGCATCTTCAAGAAGTTGACTGTGACATCTGTTTTGTACAAGAAACTTTCTTTCGTGATGGAAACACAGCTAAGATAATGGAGATCAAAGACCTTGGTTGGAATATACTCTCGGACCCACGAAAACATAGAGGAGGAGGAGGTATAGCTATGCTATTTCGTGATGTCCTCCAGTTAAAAAGTAATAGTAAGGTCACGAAGTACAAATCCTTCCAAGTGATGGAATCACTGCTACAATCTCAACAAGATATTGTGAGACTTGTGAACTTGTATCGGCCTCCTTACACCAAGAAGGCTCGGTACACGGAGTGTGCCTTTCTAGAAGAATTTGAAGACTACCTTAAAGACCTCACAGTCAAACCTGGTTTTCCTATTATCGCTGGAGATTTCAACTTTCACATGGAAAAGACTGAAGAACACTACCCAAAGAAGCTCTACCAACTCCTGGAGGAGTATGACCTTTATCAACATGTTCCTCTTGAGCCAACCCATGACCAAGGTGGAACCCTAGATCTTGTAGTTACTAATAGATCCTTCAAGGAAAAACTGACTTCATTTGAAATCCGTCCCTCAAGAACCAAATCTGACCATTTTCTTGTCCTCTTCGATGCAGACATCAAGACAAAGACCAAAGAAGACGTTAAATTTATGAACTACAGAAACTTTAATTTAATTGATACAGAACAGTTTAAAGAAGATATTGTAATTTCAAAACTGACAAACTTCCCCAAAGATATGTCTCCGAATGATGCTGTCGTCCTTTACAACACCGTACTCACTCAGTTAATGGATAAACATTGTCCCTACATAAAAAAGAAGATTACCAAGAAGCCAATGCCCTGGTTAGATCTAGAACTTCGTATTCTCAGGCGAAAAAGGAGAACTGCGGAACGTGCCTGGAGAAAAGATAAAGTAGATTATATAGATAGTGAAAGATCTGAGTACTTGAGATCTGATTATGTTAAGCTAAGAGATGAGTTTTCCCTAGTAGAGTTTGTTAAAAGATGTGCTCACCACAAAACCTCTCTTAGGTCCTCTTCAGGGGATACTAAAGCATTGTACAAAAAAGTCAACAGACTTTTAGGAAATGACACCCAAAACCTTCCAAACTACAAGGATCCTGTTAAACTATCAGAAGATTTTAAAGATTTTTTCGCTGAAAAGGTTGCTACCATCAGACGAGCCATTGAGAAGGAAGGAAAAGATTCTGTTAAAGACAAAGACAAAGACAAAGACAAAGACAAAGACAAAGACAAAGACAAAGACAAAGACAAAGACAAAGACAAAGACAAAGACAAAGACAAAGACAAAGACAAAGACAAAGACAAAGATATAAACAAAGACAAAGACAAAGACAAAGATATAAACAAAGACAAAGACAAAGACAAAGACAAAGACAAAGACAAAGACAAAGACAAAGACAAAGATCCTGTTCTTGATAAAGACTTCATCTTTGATAATTTCTCTGAGATAACAGCTGATGAACTAAAAGACCTGGTATCGAAGATGTCTAACAAGTTCTGCTGCTTGGATCCGATCCCAGCATTTCTCTTAAAAAACTGTGTCGCTGAACTGACACCTATTTTACTCCACGTCTTGAACTCATCCTTAAAGACTGGAATCTTTCCCTCAGATATGAAGAAAGCAGTCATCAAGCCGACTTTGAAGAAGGAAAATGCTGATGTTGATATTCTCAGTAACTATCGACCAGTCTCTAACCTCTCTGCCTTCTCCAAGATCCTAGAGAGAACTGTACTTAACCAGCTCAACGTCCATCTCACGACACATAGCCTCTACTCGGTGGTCCAATCGGGATACCGCCCTAACCACAGCTGTGAAACATTACTTGTAAGAATGTGTGATGATCTTAACAAAGAAATTGAAGCTGGGAATGTTGTTATTGTTGTACTTCTCGACTTAAGTGCAGCGTTTGATACCATTGACCACACAGTCTTATTGGAAAAGCTTATGAAAGACTATGGAATTACTGGAAGTGCACTGCAATGGATAAAGTCCTACCTTGAGAAGAGACACTTCTGTGTGAAGATTGACGATACTCTTTCTACTTTCTTGGAGCTTTTGTTTGGAGTTCCCCAGGGATCACTCTTGGGGCCTATTCTTTTCATCCTCTATATCAAAGCTCTCCAAAAAATTGCTGCCAAATATGGTCTTGATATACAGCTATATGCAGATGATTCTCAACTGTACATCTCGTTTCAACCAAACCGTGTGGTACAGTTCACTGATGTCCAAGACAGGACAAACAAATGTCTTGCAGAGATCAAAACATGGATGGTGAACAATTACATGAAACTGAATGAAACAAAGACAGAACTACTGGTGTTAGGAAAGAGCCATGTTCAAAAAAAGTGTGAACTCAGTGTCAGACTACAATTCGGAAGCACTGAAATTCTACCTACGGAGTGCAAAGGAGACAGCTGGAAGAGTCTAGGTGTCAAATTTGATGAAACTTTAAACATGGAAAGACAAATAAATAATGTGAAAAGGAAATGTAGCTGGACAATGATGAACTTAAGAACTATTGGTCGTTACCTGGATGAAGGCATTAAATTGATGTTGGTGAAACAACTGGTTATATCTAAATTAGATTACTGTAATTCTCTGTACATGAATCTACCCAAGACCAGATTAAACAAACTTAGATCCACCCTTAATGGGGCAGTTCGTTTCATCTATAACATAGAAGACAGAACCACGGACTTGGTTCCCTTCTATAAGAAGGCCCACATACTCCCTATAGACCAACGAATCTTCTTTAAGGTTTGTCTTTTAACCCACAAATCAGTTCACGGTACTGCACCTGATTACCTTAAAGCATTACTAGATGTGGCTGTAATGGATACAGAACTTTCAAACACCATGACCAGGTCGAAAAGATCTGGTGACCATCTCATGTTAAAGGTACCAAAGAATAAAAGGTCAAAAGTTGATGACAGACGTTTCTCAAGCCATGCACCGATTGCATGGAACTCTCTTCCAATGATGTTGAGATGTATTACTGATACCAACTGCTTCAAGCGAATGTTAAAGAACCATTTATATAATCAGTTTTGATGTTTTTTCTTCCCATTTGTCTTCACTTTGCAAGACACATTGGCTTTTATTTTTTACTGCACTCCATTTTATGTCTCGATCTCTACCTTTCTAGGATCTGTCTCTCTTTTTTGTTGATCATGTCACTGTATTATCATTTATAATACCTACACGTATTGTATGGTTTCTGCTTCTTTTTAGTCTAGTGTGGTGTTTACAATAAAAGATGTTTTAATTTTGTCTTAAGCCTTTTTGAGTTATACTTTTGTTCATTTTACACATTTGCTCACTTTACTCACAGTCAGCCGCTCTGACATGGTTAACCTCTTCCTTGTGTTGTTGGTTAATCATATGAGCGGGATATAAATACCTCATTTCATTTCATTTCATTTCATATAATATGTTTAATTTTATTAGTTATGTCATTATTAGTTATTAAGTAATATGTTATTTCAAACTTGGAATACTTTAGTACGTTGTCATGAATCACTCAGCGGTAAAATTTGAACGGAATCCGGCTTTTTATTTCCGAATTGTTGATCAATTTTTGTTAAAATATGGGCCTATTTT
This sequence comes from Bolinopsis microptera, assembly GCF_026151205.1. Lineage (NCBI taxonomy): Eukaryota > Metazoa > Ctenophora > Tentaculata > Lobata > Bolinopsidae > Bolinopsis > Bolinopsis microptera. The sequence continues at coordinate 107,409 of NC_087078.1, read as the reverse complement.
TAGATTTGGTGCCTATATCAATCGGACAGTTCAGGAATTAGGATTTGGAGTGCAAGGTGCTTTATTTGATGGAAAAAAGGCCAAATGAGATTTATAATGTCCACACGTGCGGTAATATTGCACGTGCAATTTTATTATGTTGCACGTGTACTGTTCAGCTTGTCTGTACTTGTAAATTCGCTTAGTTATTCAGTTTTATTCAGTCCTCGTTATTATTAAGAGTTCCAACATTTTTTCAACCAATGTTCAGCAGGATGAAGTATTACATTGTCTTAGTAGGTTACCATGGTTACAACATATTGTTACCATGGTTACAACATATTGTTACCATGGTTACAACATATTGTTACCATGGTTACAACATATTGTTACCATGGTTTCAACATATTGTTACCATGGTTACAACATATTGTTACCTTGGTTACAACATATTGTTACCATGGTTACAACATATTGTTACCTTGGTTACAACATATTGTTACCATGGTTACAACATATTGTTACCATGGTTACAACGTATTGTTACCATGGTTACAACATATTGTTACCATGGTTACAACATATTGTTACCATGGTTACAACGTATTGTTACCATGGTTACAACATATTGTTACCATGGTTACAACATATTGTTACCATGGTTACAACATATTGTTACCATGGTTACAACATATTGTTACCATGGTTACAACACATTGTTACCATGGTTACAACGTATTGTTACCATGGTTACAACATATTGTTACCATGGTTACAACGTATTGTTACCATGGTTACAACGTATTGTTACCATGGTTACATCATATTGTTACCATGGTTACAACATATTGTTACCATGGTTACAACATATTGTTACCATGGTTACAACATATTGTTACCATGGTTACAACATATTGTTACCATGGTTACAACATATTGTTACCATGGTTACAACATATTGTTACCATGGTTACAACATATTGTTACCATGGTTACAACATATTGTTACCATGGTTACAACATATTGTTACCATGGTAACAATATATTGTTACCATGGTTACAACACAGTGTCTTACTTCTTAGTAGGTGGGGGTTGTATCTTTTCAAGGTTGTAACTTGTAGCGGTTATCTTTCAAACGCACGTTTTACCAACTAAACATGTTTTCTAGTATGTTACTCTTATCCTAAAGATCACAACTTAATTGTAAATTCAACACAATCACTATGTAGTATGACGTCTAAAGTGGTAAATAGAGGGCGCAGGGTCTGAAAGGGCTAACTTCATTTTTACGAAATTCTTATTTTGTAATACTTCCACCACCCCTGACCCATAACGAGTGACCCATAACGAGTGACCCATGACGCGTGACCCATAACGCGTGACCCATAACGCGTGATCCATAACGCGTGGCCCATAACGCGTGGCCCATAACGCGCGGGTGACATTATAATTTATCACAATACAAAGCATGTCATCAGCTCTAGCTCTGAGATAGTTTCAATTAATCAAGATAAGTTTTATGGGGAGAGAGTATTATTTATTAGGATTATTGGCACCTTCATTTATCGGATATTTCTTGATCATACCGCTAACGGATTGTTAAGCAGATTGCGTAATGAAATTTGCATATTTATTTTCCCTATAACTTATATATTGTAGTATTTGTTGATAGTGGTTTGATATCCCCCCGTGTCTTGTAACCACGACCTGGGTCAGAATGATCAACAAATTGTGCTATCCTTCTTGTTTCACTCTATATCATTAGAACTATCCACCCACTCGTAGTCACTCCCATAATGAAGATGCTAAAAATAGCCCTTGATTGGTTGCGTCGACGGAAGCCAAGAATCTCTTTTTCGTATGACAACTTTAATATTTTGCTACTAACGAGAATTTTGGGGAACTGTAAAGGCTATGTGACAAGACATTTATCTGCTTAAGTGCAATATCGGCAGAAATAAAATCTTTTACGTGAAATCAATAAACTTCCTGTGAGGTCCGGCCTGACACTCGTATATTCACGTAACCATGGTAACTCGTATATTCACAGAATTAGTTAACTCCCCTTATGAGATCAGGGCCAAATAAATCAACCTAACTTGACAACCATTTACAAGATATTGACGTGGTTATTAACGTGTCTACTCACGCGCTTGCTTGCTTCATACTGGGCACTACAAATACTACAAATACTACATATTTCTAATAAGTCGCGTATTTCAAGATTGGATCTTGTGATCTGTCGTGAAGGATACAGCTGTGGTAACCATGGTAACCATGGTAACGACAGCTGGTAGAGACATTTTAGCTATTCCTCAGAAGTGATAATTTACAAATTTACTGTTCATTATATCAGGGATTAAAAGGAGACTTTATCCTAAGTTGTCTTACATCAACATGTAACCATGGCCATGGTAACAATATATTGTAACCATGGTAACAATGTGTTGTAACCATGGTAACAATATGTTGTAACCATGGTAACAATATGTTGTAACCATGGTAACAATATGTTGTAACCATGGCAACAATATGTTGTAACCATGGTAACAATATGTTGTAACCATGGCAACAATATGTTGTAACCATGGTTACAACTTTAGTTCACACTCCTATACATATCTAGTAGTTGTATTAATGTTTAGAACACATTCTCCACACTGAGCCTACTCAGGGCTAACTGAGCCTACTCAGATCAAAGGGCCAGGCTACTTATTTTTACATTTACATTGTTTCAAACACTTTTACAGAAAGTAGTGCATTCCGGAGGTGAGCCACATTGCTCCAGTACTAAACTTGCACCTGAGTAAAACATTCTATAAAGTTCCATTTCCTTCCTCTTATTTCTGAGGTAACTTTGTTTTTCGTTCACAAGCTCACTAGCACTTTTTTATACGAATGTTGGTTTTACAACACAATGTAGCCCCCCCCCCCCCACTACTCTCTGATTTGTCTACCCTGATATCTGGTTATTCCTTAAGCCGAGACACACCATATCATACTGTTCACTTATACGTATTAAATATAAATGTTAACGTTATTAGAACTACAAATATTGGACAATAGTTTCATAGTAACATTTAATTTAAGAGGGGGAGCAATCTGTTGCTTGTGATTGTTCCATTAAAGGCACTAAAGTATGACTATTCGATACATTTAAACCCCGTACTACTACTACTACTTATTACTACTACTTGCCGTTTAAATGTGTCTCGTAAGGTAATATAAACTTTTGTTTTACTAAAATTTTGTTTTACTAAAGTGGGCCACCGATTTTACAATTGTGTGCGTTCTTAAATGGGGTAGTGTTAGTGAGGTGGTGTTAGTGAGTCTGGGGTAGTGTTAGCGAGGTGGTGTTAGTGAGTCTGTGGTAGTGTTAGTGGGGTGGTGTTAGTGAGTCTGGGGTAGTGTTAGCGAGGTGGTGTTAGTGAGTCTGGGGTAGTGTTAGTGAGGTGGTGTTAGTGAGTCTGGGGTAGTGTTAGTGAGGTGGTGTTAGTGAGTCTGGGGTAGTGTTAGTGAGGTGGTGTTAGTGAGTCTGGGGTAGTGTTAGCGAGGTGGTGTTAGTGAGTCTGGGGTAGTGTTAGTGAGCTGGTGTTAGTGAGTCTGGGGTAGTGTTAGTGGGGTGGTGTTTGTGAGTCTGGGGTAGTGTTAGTGAGTCTGGGGTAGTGTTAGCGAGGTGGTGTTAGTGAGTCTGGGGTAGTGTTAGTGAGGTGGTGTTAGTGAGTCTGGGGTAGTGTTAGCGAGGTGGTGTTAGTGAGTCTGGGGTAGTGTTAGTGAGGTGGTGTTAGTGAGTCTGGGGTAAAACTATTACCTGGTATATCTCCAGAACTTCTACCACTTTACCATGCACTCGGTATTTATAAAATATTATGGTCTTTTAAGGACACTTTTTACCCTGCGTGTCTTTCCTTTTATATGTTCTATTAGTGAAATTTTCGAATCAAATCAAATAAATTAATCACCACAAGTTTTAATGACCCGATGGTTCAGAACAGAGAACTAGTTTCCATTAATAATAACTACTGAGTACAGACAATACCTTGATTGTATTGGTTTTTAAAGATTTCCCGCGAATCGTCAAGCAGTAATTTAATTTTGGCCACAGTTGGTTGACGATTTAGTTCAGTCGAACTACAGTTCTAAAATCAGCTTTACTTTATCTTGGCTTATATTATTGTCATTTTGGATATTTAAGCTATTCAATGGTGATTATTATATAATGTGTAATATAATATATAAATTTCATCTTTGAATGAACTACTTAGCAGTAACTGAAAGACTTTTGTGATGATAAATCGCACTTTTACCGATAGTTGAAATTCGACATTTAGCATCATCTAGCGTGAAATGACGCGAGATGATGCTAGATACCGCCAGTTAGCGACAATTAGCGACAATGCCGCCAATTGTCGTGCACCCTTTTAATGACGCTATCTGACGCTATCTGACGCTATCTGAGGCTAGATGACGCTAAATGACGCTAGATGTCGAATTTCAACTATCGGTAAAGGTCCGATAAATCAGTTTTAAGGTCGAGGTCGACCTAGGTTGAGCTTGTAGGGAGTATTGGGTGGAGTCTATCATTATTATTTTTAAGCAAATCTGACTGCCAATCTTCCAATGTTAAACATGTTGAACATGATGAACATGTTTAACATGATGAACATGTTTAACCTTACAGCTTGTTCTTGTAACTTTACACTTGTTCTTGTAACTTTACAGCTTGTTCTTGTAACTTTACAGCTTGTTCTTGTAACTTTACAGCTTGTTCTTGTAACTTTACAGCTTGTTCTTGTAACTTTACAGCTTGTTCTTGTAACTTTACAGCTTGTTCTTGTAACTTTACAGCTTGTTCTTGTAACTTTACAGCTTGTTCTTGTAACCTTACAGCTTGTTCTTGTAACTTTACAGCTTGTTCTTGTAACTTTACAGCTTGTTCTTGTAACTTTACAGCTTGTTCTTGTAACCTTACAGCTTGTTCTTGTAACTTTACAGCTTGTTCTTGTAACCTTACTGCTTGTTCTTGTAACTTTACACTTGTTCTTGTAACTTTACAGCTTGTTCTTGTAACTTTACAGCTTGTTCTTGTAACTTTACAGCTTGACGCTTGTTTTTCACTACACGATTAACCAACGTAGCTGTCAAGACTTGAGACTGCACTACGAGTGCGAGAACGTATACGGTTGTCAAGAAGACAAGGAGATCCCGTTTACAATCTGAAACAAGTGACTCTGAGTCCCTCTCCCCACTCTGAGTCAGTGTCACTCTGACAGCCTTGGCTAGACCAAAACCCATTAAACATTAAATTGTAAATGAGAGTGCTCGTTGGTATATGGTCCCTACTTTACCAGGAAATCAAACTTACTTACTATATAACATAGTTATGAGGTCAACCTGCCGAGTATACGATCAAATCGTGACAACTTGCGAGTTGCACCGCACCTGACCCACATAATATGAAATATATATGTTCATTTTAAATATTAAGTACTCAAGGTGGGTCAATCTGCATGTTATTCTTCTTAGCTACTAGTAGATCCTGATTAAGTATTAAAACACTATCAGCACTATCCATTATCCAGCTTTTTTATTGGGGTTGGATCATAAGGTCGCTGGTAGTGGTATGGGTCTTCTTTAGCCTTCCTTATATCTCTCCCCTCTCCCCTCTCCCCTCTCCCCTCTCCCCTCTCCCCTCTCCCCTCTCCCCTCTCCCCTCTCCCCTCTCCCCTCTCCCCTCTCCCCTCTCCCCTCTCTTACAAGTTGACATACCAATAGCAGCAATCATTCTTACGCTTAGCGAATACTTTCCCTATTACAAATACCTCCCCTCTCCCTCTCCCCTCTCCCCTCTCCCCTCTCCCCTCTCCCTCTCCCCTCTCCCCTCTCCCCTCTCCCCTCTCCCCTCTCCCCTCTCCCCTCTCCCCTCTCCCCTCTCCCCTCTCCCCTCTCCCCTCTCCCCTCTCCCCTCTCCCCTCTCCCCTCTCCCCTCTCCCCTCTCCCCTCTCCCCTCTCCCCTCTCCCCTCTCCCCTCTCCCCTCTCCCCTCTCCCCTCTCCCCTCTCCCCTCTCCCCTCTCCCCTCTCCCCTCTCCCCTCTCCCCTCTCCCCTCTCCCCTCTCCCCTCTCCCCTCTCCCCTCTCCCCTCTCCCCTCTCCCCTCTCCCCTCTCCCCTCTCCCCTCTCCCCTCTCCCCTCTCCCCTCTCCCCTCTCCCCTCTCCCCTCTCCCCTCTCCCCTCTCCCCTCTCCCCTCTCCCCTCTCCCCTCTCCCCTCTCCCCTCTCCCCTCTCCCCTCTCCCCTCTCCCCTCTCCCCTCTCCCCTCTCCCCTCTCCCCTCTCCCCTCTCCCCTCTCCCCTCTCCCCTCTCCCCTCTCCCCTCTCCCCTCTCCCCTCTCCCCTCTCCCCTCTCCCCTCTCCCCTCTCCCCTCTCCCCTCTCCCCTCTCCCCTCTCCCCTCTCCCCTCTCCCCTCTCCCCTCTCCCCTCTCCCCTCTCCCCTCTCCCCTCTCCCCTCTCCCCTCTCCCCTCTCCCCTCTCCCCTCTCCCCTCTCCCCTCTCCCCTCTCCCCTCTCCCTCTCCCCTCTCCCCTCTCCCCTCTCCCCTCTCCCCTCTCCCCTCTCCCCTCTCCCCTCTCCCCTCTCCCCTCTCCCCTCTCCCCTCTCCCCTCTCCCCTCTCCCCTCTCCCCTCTCCCCTCTCCCCTCTCCCCCATGCCTCGTGACTTTATAAATGAGCGCAGCTTGAGTTTCATCTGCCCTACCACCATAAGAAAGAGACCGCTTGAAGGAGCCTTAGTAAGCCCTCTCTCCCCTCTCTTAGTTGTCCAATATTATATTTATAACAGCTCTGCCAGGTGGACACAAAAACAGCCCTGACTTTTATCATAAAAACTATCTGGTATTAGCAGCCACCCAGGATTATTAGACTAAATAGTGTTACCTTTTTTTATTAGCCGGTGTTTGGTAGCAACCAACCTGCCAACTGTTCAAGTAGCTGTAACTTTTTGCGATCACGCGGTCTTCTATAATCATATCTTTTTTGTATATTTCTTAACAGCTTCAGTTTTAGTTTAACCGCCAATTAAATCTAAAATAAATCGTACGCCAGCCACCAGGTGTTCCTTCTTCTTTTTTCGCGTCTGGCTTCACTTTGAGCTTTTTAATGGGAGTATTTTGTTCGTTGCTGTTGTTTTGGTGATCTGCTCTATTTATAATGGCAGACGTCTTAATGGCAGATGAGTCTGCTTTATCACCTTTAAACAGTCCATCGACATATTGTTTAAGTTTCTTTCTAGAAATCTGAACTATATTTTTAGTATCTGTATTCTGTAATTGCCAGACGGGATGTTCAGCTTGCAAGTCATCATCATTAGTTACAGAGCATTCAATTACTATGATGATATCCTAAATTCTCCTGAATGAGAAGGCGACTGAATGGATATAATTATTTTAGCAACATGAAAATGGGGCTCTTAATGTAATGATGTAAAAAGAGAGAGAATAATGTAAAAAGAGAGAGAATAATGTAAAAAGAGAGAGAATAATGTAAAAAGAGAGAGAATAATGTAAAAAGAGAGAGAATAATGTAAAAAGAGAGAGAATAATGTAAAAAGAGAGAGAATAATGTAAAAAGAGAGAGAATAACAATCATAGTTTCGTGCGAGGGTGGAACCCAGCTGCTCACCCTACTTTTGCTCGTATGAGGAGTTACCTTCCGTGATCACGATAACACGTGACTAACACGTGGCTAACATGTGACTAAACTACGGTAAATAATTACGTTTATAACATTCGCCAGAGGAACTAGTCCAGTTCTTCAAGTTTCTTAACTCCTTAATGCTTGCTCAACCTCCCTTACCGGCCCTGCGCAATTAATTTATTACAATCTGTACGAGACCAGCCACCAGGAGGGGATGATTACGAACAGCCATTATATTACATAATATATCGTATAGTGATATAGTAAATAGTATATTATATAATAGTAAATATCAGTATCACCTCGTGTAACTCTAAGCAGCGAGAAACAACTTATGAGTCGGAGATCCTGTTCATTTCACGTTAAGAAGAGTAATAAGCTAATAGAGAATGGTTCATGAGTTAATACCTTCATGTTCACTGCTTGTCCGGTTAGCGGAGATACAGCTTTCATTAATTGCGATAACTCGCCATTTCGGAGATAAGATCTCACCAGATATTTTGTGTTGTTGTAGAATGTAAGGGTGCAAGTCGAGATATAACTCACCATTTCGGAAATAAGATCTCACCAGATATTTTGTGTTGTTGTAGATGTAAGGGTGCAAGAAGTTTATACTAATAGGGGCTGAACCCTGAGAATGCTCTTTCGCGTGATTCAACAATACATTAATTTTAATGATTATCCAGATCACTCTCAGCTCTGTTTCTCAGACCGGTGCTCTGGCTGATAATCACAACTCTAACCATCGCTTTGATGTCACATAACATTAGTAGAGGAGGCTCCGGGTCAACTGTTGTTTGTGAAGCCGCACGATTAGAGTTAGACCGCTAATTGAGGATTTCAAGCAGTGGATTACACCAAACAACCGCAATCACATTGTGGGGTGATTGAGCGCTTGATTTTGTAATTGAGCCTGTCTCTGGTTCATAAATGCTACTTAAAATGTAAATTCGTGACGGCACAAAGTCATTAGCCGTAAAGGTACCATGACAATAACCGTTGCCATGACAACAGCCTCGCCGTTACCATATCAACATTAGTCGTAAAGGTATACAATTTTCATTCGTCACGCCAAACCTTCCGTTTGTTGGAATAATAATCGACATAATTAGTACTATGTTATGTGTTATATTATAGGCAGGTGTACTACTACAGCTATAGGCAGGTCGGGGGACAGAGGAAATTTGCTTTTGGGAATTCCTGCAGATTACAAAATCTTTCCATTTTTATTATCACATTTGCTTCGTATATACCCGAAATATCGTTTTAGCCCTCATATTTAATTGAGATGGGCATAAGACACGAGGACGGTAAACACAAGAGCCCACACATTTGTTGATGTTCTAATATTACTAATATTACTAATATTACTAATATTAGTAATATAACTAATATTAGTAATATTACTAATATTAGTAATATAACTAATATTAGTAATATTAGTAATATTAGTAATATTAGTAATATTACTAATATTACTAATATTACTAATATTAGTTATATTAGTAATATTAGTAATATTAGTAATATTAGTAATATTAGTTATATTAGAAATATTAGTAATATTAGTTATATTAGTAATATTACTAATATTACTAATATTAGTTATATTAGTAATATTAGAAATATTAGTAATATTAGTATTTAGTAATATTAGTAATATTACTAATATTACTAATATTACTAATATTACTAATATTATTAATATTACTAATATTACTAATATTACTAATATTACTAATATAACTAATATTACTAATATTACTAATATAACTAATATTACTAATATTACTAATATTACTAATATTACTAATATTATTAATATTACTAATATTACTAATATTACTAATATTACTAATATTACTAATATTACTAATATTACTAATATTACTAATATTACTAAATACTAATATTACTAATATAACTAATATTACTAATATTACTAATATTACTAATATAACTAATATTACTAATATTACTAATATAACTAATATTACTAATATTACTAATATTACTAATATTACTAATATTAGGATGGCCTGTTCGAGTGATTTCGGCAGATGCTCTGGCGGCAACGTACAGAGTAGATTATCTACATCAGAACGCAAAAGAAGAAGCACAGCACTAATCTTCACTCTAGCTACTTTTAATGTCCTGGGTGTTACTTCTCCAGTTAAACGGGATGAACTTTTGAGAGATTGCTATTATCGTAAAATAGACATTCTCGCTGTGCAAGAAACAAAATGTCGTCACTTTGAGGATTCAGTTTTGCATTTTACAACAGATGATGGGAATCACACAAATATCGCTTCATAAACTTTCAGCAATTTGACAATAAGTGGCAAGCAGGTATTGGTTTTCTTGTAAATTCAGTCTATACCAACTACATCAAGTGTTACAACAGTATCAGTGACAGGGTTGCTTATCTAGATCTTGAGATACCAAGTAAATCAGGTAAACCAAGACTTTGCCGTGTTATCAATGCCTATGGACACACTCAAGTAAATTGTGATAAGTATCCGCAGAGACGTGATTATTTCTACAAGTTTCTTGGCAAAGCTGTTGATATCCCATCAAGTTGGGACTTATATATTCTTGGAGATTTCAACTCTCGACTCGGTAAATTGTCTCATTCAGATATTGTTTTCGGGTATAATGACTTTATGGGTATGTATGGGTCTGGAAAGAGGAATTCAAATGGAGAGCATCTTCTTAATTTTCTTGTTGAAAAAAAACTTTTTGCTTGCAACACTAGCTTCCAGCACCCTGTCCGTCATATAACAACAAGAATTGGTTTTATGAAAGACTACTCAACTCCTAAAAACTCACATCGCACTTTGCCCTACTACTCTCAAATTGACTATGTCCTATGTAGCAGTCGATTGAAGAAACTTTTAGTGAATTCTCGAAGTTATGGGGGTACTCTTGTTAAATCTGATCACAAAATTGTTATTACACGTTTCAACTTCAGTGACGCTCACCTTGTCTTCCCCAAACAGAAACCTAAAATGCATTTTGATATCACAACCCTTGTCAGTAATCCTGCTGCTAAAATGCATTACAACAACACATTGAATGATATTCTAACAGACAGCCCTGTTAATCCTAACCCTGAGGAAGAAATGAATAGTTTGTTTCACGATGTACATAAAGCTGCTGAGGTTAGTATTGGATACCTTCCTAGGAAACGCCCTAAAAACTTTTGTAATGACCTTGAAATTCGAGAGATGTCTGATGAAAAGAAAGTTCTACAAGCTCTACTCAATCAGAACAACACCTCTGAAGATAGATCAGTTATACGTACCAAAATCAATCGTATTCAAAATGACACTCGTAAGAGAATCAAGCTCCTTCAAGAAGAGCATGCAGACACTCTTGCTGAAGAGATAAACGAAACTGATAGTTCTAGAGCATACTTTGCAGCCACTCGCCAACTAGCAGGTATCAAACGTGCTCCAACCATAAGTGTGCATGATGAAAACTCTAACTTCATAGGTACAGACACTGGAAAAGCTGCTACACTAAAGAACCACTTTGAAGAGAAGTTCACTGCAAAACATACAGTTGAGCCTATTGACACTTTCTTTGATCAACCTAGTCCTCTCGCTGACCCTATTACTGCTATTGAAGTTGAGATAGCTGCTAAAGCTTTGAAGAATGGTAGAGCCACTGGGCCTGATGATATCCCAAGTGAATTGATTAAGTATGCAAACAGAAGTGTATTTCAGAAATATGCAGACTGTATAAATACCGCATTTGAAACAAACACCACCATAACATCTATTGGAAAAGGCAACATTACTCCACTCCAAAAGCCTAAGAAACCACTTGGTCCAGCAGCAAACATCAGACCTCTCACCCTCTCAAACTGCTCCAGAAAATTACTGTCAATGATTACCCTAAAACGTATCCAAGGCAAGCTAGATCAGTACACCGGTCCTACACAAAGTGCTTACAAGAGAGGTAGAAGTTGTGGCGATATAATTTGGTCTCAACGTATGCTAACCTCAGTGGTACTTAGAAAGCATTGGAGCTACCACAGAATGAGTATAGACATGTCAAGTGCCTTTGACACCATCAGCAGAGAAACAGTACTCAATGTTCTTGAAGATGCTGGCTGTACTAGTGATGAAATTAGGATGGTACGGCTCCTACTATCAAACACAGTGTTGAAAGTAAAAGTCAATAATACTGTATCAATTGAGTTCCAAAGCACAACTGGAGCATTTCAAGGAGATGCACTATCAGGTAATCTATTTACTGTTGTTGAAGCCGCTGCACTTATTCACCTCAGATCTGTACTCTCCCAAGTATCATCAACACCTTACCCAGTGAATCATCCAATCCCTAATCCTCCTATCTCAGAAGAATTCATGCCACTCGAAACAGGATACTCTGATGATATTGACTTTAATAACACTGAACTTGCTCCACTCAAAGAAATGCTTCCTATCGCTAAAGATATATTCCAGCAGTGGGACCTTCATATCAATTCTTCCAAGACTGAATTTGTCCATTTTTATTTAGCAGATCCTAAACCCACTGTTAAACGCAAGGTGATTGTTGGAAAAGTGTATAGAGGTGATGAAGAGTGGCGCTCTAACAAAACTTTAGGATCGTTGATGTGCACTGTTAAGGATATCAAGAATCGAATATTCCTTGGTAATGTTGCCTTTAGTAAATTTCAGAAAGTTTGGATGAAGAGCAAGATTTCAGTCCAAAGGAAGATCAAAATCTACGAGGCACAAGTAGTCTCTATTCTACTCTACAACTGCAACTCCTGGGCTGCACCACTAGCTTCGTTGAATGAACTTGATATTGCTCATCGCAAACACCTCCGAAGAATCCTCAACATCAGATGGCCTACTGGGGTTATTTCTAATGAGGCACTCTATGCTCGTTGTTATGTCACTCCCTTGTCTGTGAGAGTCTCTAAGTTTCGATGGAGAATGTTAGGACATATCTTAAGAGGACAGGAAGACTCACCAGCATACACCTCTATGTTATTTGCTATAAATTCTGATATTTTTATGGAAGGGAGACGGGGTAGACCAAGTTTAAACTTATTAGATGTTATTAGAAAAGACTTGACTAGTAGAAATCTTGATATTAGACTTAAGAATTTGACTGATTTCGAAGACCTTAGATTTTTAGCTTTAGATAGGGAGGAGTGGAAGAAGTTAGAAGATGGTTGATGTTTTTGTTTTCTTTTTTATGCGTTTTGATATCTATAAGGTGCCTAGGATGCTCTTTTAAAGAGATATTTCGTACTTTGAAAGATTTACTACTACTAATATTACTAATATTACTAATATTACTAATATTACTAATATTACTAATATTACTAATATTACTAATATTAGTAATATTACTAATATTACTAATATTACTAATATTACTAATATTACTAATATTACTAATATTACTAATATTACTAATATTACTAATATAACTAATATTACTAATATTACTAATATTACTAATATTACTAATATTACTAATATTACTAATATTACTAATATTACTAATATTACTAATATTACTAATATTAGTAATATTACTAATATTACTAATATTACTAATATTACTAATATTACTAATATTACTAATATTACTAATATTACTAATATTACTAATATTACTAATATTACTAATATTACTAATATTACTAATATTACTAATATTACTAATATTACTAATATTACTAATATTACTAATATTACTAATATTACTAATATTACTAATATTACTAATATTACTAAATACTAATATTACTAATATAACTAATATTACTAATATTACTAATATTACTAATATTACTAATATTACTAATATTACTAATATTACTAATATTACTAATATTACTAATATAACTAATATTACTAATATTACTAATATTACTAATATTACTAATATTACTAATATTACTAATATTACTAATATTACTAATATTACTAATATTACTAATATTACTAAATACTAATATTACTAATATAACTAATATTACTAATATTACTAATATTACTAATATAACTAATATTACTAATATTACTAATATTACTAATATTACTAATATTACTAATATAACTAATATTACTAATATTACTAATATTACTAATATTACTAATATTACTAATATTACTGTTTGCAATGGTAATTTTTTTCATATTTTTAATGTCTCAGACGTCAAAACGAGCCGCGCCCAAATAACCATTGGAGAGTCTAGCATCGTTTGAAAGATAAGGATTGCTTTATTTCAATATACATTTATAAAGATTTGAGCCTGATTGTGTCGCAACACCTCTTTTGTCCTCTTTGAAAAAACCCCTTACAATTGATGGAAAAGGAAAACTTATGTTAGCTCATACGATTGTGAAAAGAGTTTAAAACGATATAAATATGATTAGATGGTTTATAATTATTGGTATAAAAAGTATGTTTTTAATAATTGTATTTCTATCAAATTTATAGTGTGCTTAACGTATTTAATGCAGTTTTTATTGATGACTGTAATTATTATCTATGCTATTTCCTAGTTTTTATAATGTATAAACAACATTCTCGGTACTTTTTTTATACTAATTTTTAAACAGCTGGCACGCGATGTGAATCAGAACGAGTAAATTTGTATAAATATGTGATTTCAGTGCAATGAAAATTCCCTTTACATTTCGCCATGTTCTTGTACTCTCCATTTATTACTGAACTCTCTTGTCTCAGAAATTAGCAATGAAGGTCAAATGTTTTGTGACCATACAAGGCTCAATCTGTTTCCGAGGTAAGCCTTTCAAATTCAGTGTTTCTAACCGTTTGATAAATTTAAACTTCTTGCCCCTGAATAATATTGAGAAAATGGTGCTGAAAGCTGATATCATTTTTTTATTGAAATCGTTAACAAATCAAGTCAATTTACATACTAAGATTAACATGAATTAGTTAAAATATGAATATGTCCTCTAAGCATGGATTGTCAAAGTTGGTAATTGTCTCGGACCAAAATGTATGTAACCAAAGGACTGAGGGTCACCAAAAACACTGTATTGGGTGCAAATGACAGCTCTTGCACAAGCATGGGCCCTTATAAAAATGTAATAGTTACTTTATACAAAATCACACACCCATCATCAATTCATAAAAATATTGTGCTTTGAGATGAATTGAGAAATAAGTGAATGCAGACAGCATGAAATTTAATCTTGAATAACTAATTTTACGGATTTGTTTCTATTGAATAGTTCAAGTCAGAGTCCGATTCCACCGGGATAATTTTCCCCCACATGTAAGTGGAAAGTTTACTTTTTAAAATCAGTGATACTCTCTATCTCCGGATATCTAGAGGAATGTGATTCCATTAGTGTTGGGTCATATAGAACCCCAAAATTCTTGCAAAAGGTTGGAGCTTGTCGAGGTGAGATAGAGCTTACAAAAACATAGAGAGTACATTGTGACTATTTCTGAGGCCTTGAGTGGCCTTGAAATGGGTTGCAAATATGAGGGTTAATGTGACAGGTATATGTTGCTTTCACAATTTCTATGAAGAGATGATATCCAGGAAGTCATGCGGTCTTCAATCGGCAATAATTCTTCTGCTGTTGCATTTTTGAATGTATGTGGATGGTGGGATATCTCATATACTCCTCGTGGAAGAAATCCACTTAATTGCACGCTTTTGGAGGCCTCCAGCTGCTTATCTGGGATTTTGTGCACTGGTCTCCATATAACGAGCAATGCTCAAATAGGCTCCTCAACTAAAGTGAGATACAGTACTCTACGACGATTTACGTCTTGGGACAAAATAACATATTTCTTTCGCCATGCCTAATTTTGTGGTTTTGCATTAGAAGGGACTTTGGAGCACTGATCTTCCAATCGAGATTTGATGTTGTCACAATTACACCCAGATCCTTTTCATGTCAACATAGTTTAAGTGTGATTCTTTTCCCAGGGAGTTATACAAAGTTAAGAGTGGTAGGGACACTAAGGAGGGAAACTGTTTCGGATATCCTTCTGCGACGGTGAGACATTAGAATACAGTCCTACTTTGTTGAATGTTTGGCCTTGGCTCTTATTGATTGTCATGCAGTACGCCAGGCGGACCGGATACTGGGTCCGTTGGAACTTGAACGGTATTGTTATATCAGACGTGATCAGTTTCACGCGGGGTATCAATACTTGACGTCCTATTGAAGCCTCATATCCGGATATTATTTCCGCTGCTATGCACCTATCGCCATATGCCTAACAATAAGCCTTGTGCCATTACATAGACCGTTCTTCAAATCCAAATTCCTTAGAAGCATGATTGGGCACCCATTTTTAGCTCAAGTTCATGCAAAGGGGAAATGGGCGATTAGGTTTGACCTCTATACGGCCTCTATATGGCCTCTATACGGCCTCTATATGGCCTTTTGCAAATCACGTGATACCACCACTGGAATTAAACGGAATTAAACGGAATTAAACGTAAAGTTGTCGGAGATGGCACTAACACCATCGTCTCGACTATACATGAATGAATAACATATAGATAGAGTAAGTAAAATTCGAATTTCAAGAATCATGAAAATTTAAAACAAAATCACTTAAAATTTAACTCCCGTACAAACAACCGAAATAGAAATAATTGCTGAAATAATAATTTAACATAAAAGGAAGTAGTAAAAGGCAACTTCAATGATCACTAAACTGCGATATCAGTATTTGAGTCCACAAAAGACACATTCATACTCAAACAGTCCTCCCACTCACACTCACAACGTACTGGAAACAGTAATCACTAGTGTTCCATGCTCGTACAACAGATCGTGAAATCTGCATAATGATGGTTGATCTGTATTATGTCTGTTGAGTTGGTAGTCCTGATGGGGTGACAGGCAGTATTGGCGTCTTTTTCGGGTTCCTGATGCGGTGACAGTTGCAAAGGAATTTGCCCAGTTCTTGCACATGGGCAGAATTCATGATAGCTCCGTATTCCTTGAGCAGCAAAAGACTCTTAAGGTTTTCCGACAGTGAGAGTCTCGCTGAGTGGTACATTGGACATTCAGTGAGGCAGTGTTCTTCATTTTCAATGATTGTTCCTTCGAAAAAGGGGAGATATTCTAAGCCTTGAACGTTCTCCTTGTTGCAGCAGAATCTGCAGGCTCTCGTCCACGTTCCAGTTTCTTTTGTGTATCTCCCTCTCTCAATAAGGAGGTCATGGCTACTGGAGCGGATTTTTGCTATGTGCATGCGACATTGACTATTCTTTAGATTGAGATACTGCTCCTCTCCGAATACCTGTTTGATAGTGCAGTAAAATTGCATTTTCTTTTGGGATGCTAAATCTGTTCTCCAATCTTTTACAAAGTGATCAACCAGATTTCCATGTGCAGTTGAGGTCGTTCCTTTTGCTCTGCGTTGGTCGGATCGAGCGAATTTGGCCGCTTTGGATTCAGACTGAGCGATCGAGTTCCAGGTCTTATACCAAGAGAGGTTTAGATTCTTCTGCTCTTGGAATGTCTGATGTACAAGAAAGTTGACGCTGCTCACGTCGGGTGATGTCTGAGACAATCTGTCGAAGTATCTCAGGCATTGTGGTAGTACCGACAGGGCCCATGGTAACCTGCCCGTATCTCCGTAACAGAAGTTGTTGTTAGCTTTCTTGTGTAAGCCGAGCACCCATTTCAGCATTTTCAGGTGTGTTGTCTCAAGTGCGTCCTTTGTTGCAGCTCTAGCAAGGTTCTGTCTTGAACCATCAGCACAAGCCATCTCCTTTGCCATTTTTGTACACGGTAGCCATATCTGACAGGCATACGTAGCGACTGGTTTAACGAGGCTGTCTATAAGCTTGAGCATGGTTTTTGTTGTTAATGCTCGAGTGTCGACCATGCGTCTGATCGAGAAAAATGCTCTTAGTGCTTTTTTCCTCAGTTCGTTCATGGCACCTTTAAATGAACCGTTGAGACTGAATTGAATGCCTAGATAGCAGTAAGATTTGGCCGATGAGATGTCCAGGTTCCCTAGTTTGAACCCGTAGGAGCACTTCAGCAAACGAGAGCTCGAGTTGAATACCATGATTTTGGTTTTGTCGATGTTAATTGACAGTTCCCATTTACTTGCAAATTCGTGCAGGCAATCAAGTTGTTTCTGCAGGCTTTTGGCGTCGAGTGCCAAAAGTATCAGGTCGTCTGCCCACAGAAGATGGCTGACCGAGAAGCCGTTCAGTTCTGGAATTGACAAGTCCTCAAGAGCTGCTAGTCTAATGGAGAGGTCATAAATGTATACCTTGAAGAGCTCCGGCGACATTGGATGCCCCTGTTCGGTACCAATGGTGACATCGATGGTGTCCGACAGCTTCTTGCTCAGTTTGATACGGGTAACTGAGTTGCTGTACATGTTCTGGAGCCTGGTGACCTGGTGACGTAACACACTGTGTGAGCTTGGATCACGCACAAGGCTATGGAGCTAGAAATGTGTATTTAATTATTTATCTTATTGTAATTGTGTATTGACTGGGATTTATTATTACTATTCTAAATAAACCGAACTTCAATATCGGGAAAATGGGCGATTAGGTTTGGCCTCTATACGGCCACTATACGGCCTCTATATGGCCTCTATATGGCCTTTATATGGCCTTTATACAGCCTCTATACGGCCACTATACGGCCTCTATACGGCCTTTATGCGGCCACTATACGGCCTCTAAACGGCCTTTGTACGGCCACTATACGGCCACTTAAAAGATTAATTACATGGCCTTTACACGGCCTCTAAACGGCCACACAAAAAATCTAATCTATGGCCTCCATACGGCCTGTATATGGCCTGTATATGGCCTCTATATGGCCTCTATACAGCCTTAATACGGCCTTTATACGGCCTTTATACGGCCTCTATACAGCCTCTATACGGCCTCTAAACATCATATAACCATTATATGATCATCATAATATGGCCACTAAGCAAGTTAACACCTAACAAATGACCGCTTCCAGTTTACCGATATTGAGGGAAAATGGGCGATTAGGTTTGGCCTCTATACGGCCTCTATACGGCCTCTATATGGCCTCTATACGGCCTCTATATAGCCTCTATACGGCCACTATATGGCCCCTACACGAACACTATACGGCTATACGGCCTTAATACGGCGTCTATACGGCCTTTATACGGCCACTATACGGTTTTTATACGGCCTTTATACGGCCACTATACGGCCACTATACGCCTATACGGCCACTATACGGCCTTTAAATGGCCTTTATACGGCCTCTAAGCTCTTAAATTCATAAATAATGCCAATAATCTGTGTCTGTCTGTCTGTCTGTCTGTCTGTCTGTCTGTCTGTCTGTCTGTCTGTCTGTCTGTCTGTCTGTCTGTCTGTCTGTCTGTCTGTCTGTCTGTCTGTCTGTCTGTCTGTCTGTCTGTCTGTCTGTCTGTCTGTCTGTCTGTCTGTCTGTCTGTCTGTCTGTCTGTCTGTCTGTCTGTCTGCCTGCCTGCCTGCCTGCCTGCCTGCCTGCCTGCCTGCCTGCCTGCCTGCCTGCCTGCCTGCCTGCCTGCCTGCCTGCCTGCCTGCCTGCCTGCCTGCCTGCCTGCCTGCCTGCCTGCCTGCCTGCCTGCCTGCCTGCCTGCCTGCCTGCCTGCCTGCCTGCCTGCCTGCCTGCCTGCCTGCCTGCCTGCCTGCCTGCCTGCCTGCCTGCCTGCCTGCCTGCCTGCCTGCCTGCCTGCCTGCCTGCCTGCCTGCCTGCCTGCCTGCCTGCCTGCCTGCCTGCCTGCCTGCCTGCCTGCCTGCCTGCCTGCCTGCCTGCCTGCCTGCCTGCCTGCCTGCCTGCCTGCCTGCCTGCCTGCCTGCCTGCCTGCCTGCCTGCCTGCCTGCCTGCCTGCCTGCCTGCCTGCCTGCCTGCCTGCCTGCCTGCCTGCCTGCCTGCCTGCCTGCCTGCCTGCCTGCCTGCCTGCCTGGCTGGCTGGCTGGCTGGCTGGCTGGCTGTCTGTCTGTCTGTCTGTCTGTCTGTCTGTCTGTCTGTCTGTCTGTCTGTCTGTCTGTCTGTCTGTCTGTCTGTCTGTCTGTCTGTCTGTCTGTCTGTCTGTCTGTCTGTCTGTCTGTCTGTCTGTCTGTCTGTCTGTCTGTCTGTCTGTCTGTCTGTCTGTCTGTCTGTCTGTCTGTCTGTCTGTCTGTCTGTCTGTCTGTCTGTCTGTCTGTCTGTCTGTCTGTCTGTCTGTCTGTCTGTCTGTCTGTCTGTCTGTCTGTCTGTCTGTCTGTCTGTCTGTCTGTCTGTCTGTCTGTCTGTCTGTCTGTCTGTCTGTCTGTCTGTCTGCCTGTCTGCCTGTCTGCCTGTCTGTGTAATTCCCGAGCGGCTTAATCAAGAAAACGGTAATAGTTACGGGACTGGTTTTTTCGGTATAGTTTCGACAATTCATATATAATGCCATGTTGAGTTTCTACACTCTCTAACACCTAGCGGCTTGCCGCGTAGAGGCCGCGTAGAGGCCGTGTAGAGGCTGTATAGAGGCCGTTTAGAGGCTGTATAAAGGACATGTAATATATCTCTTAAGTGGCCATATAGTGGCCGTATAGAGGCTGTATAGAGGCCGTATAAAGGCCGTATAGAGGCCGTGTAGAGGCCGTGTAGATGCCGTATAAAGGCCGTATAGAGGCCGTTTAGAGGCCGTGTAGAGGCCGTATAGAGGCCGTTTAGAGGCCGTGTAGAGGCCGTGTAGAGGCCGTATAGAGGCCGTATAGAGGCCGTATAGAGGCCGTATAGAGGCCGTATAGAGGCCGTATAGAGGCCGTTTAGAGGCCGTAGAAAGGCCATGTAATATATCTTTTAAGTGGCCGAATAGTGGCCGTATAAAGGCCATATAGAGGCCGTATAGAGGTCGTATAGTGGCTGTATAGAGGCCAAACCTAATCGCCCAATTTCCCATTATTCTAGTATAAAAAGAGATGATATTTGACAAAAACCCAAATCATAGGTAGAATGGACCGCTGCCAGTGTTTCTCTTTTCCAAACAAAAAGAAATGATATTAATTTGAATAACCGTCCACAAATGCAAATTGATACCGAGAATGAAATCGGTCGCTCGCTTTACCCATTTAATAAGCTTGTTTGGAAAAGAGAGACACAAATAGAGTCAACTCTACCCATGATTATGGGTTTGGTCAAATTAAAATATTAAATTAATTGACGTTTTAAATCATAGTTACTGAAAAGCTGCAGCAATTTGCGAGAATAAATAAATACACCTACGCTTGTAAAAAAACTTGTTAAATATATTTTATAGACGATTTACTACGTTGCTAAGTGACCACAATGTGTTAAGTATCTCCAATATAGCAGTACACGAGAACCTGTAACACATTCCTACGACCTACATTCCCAGTTCACACCCCAACCCACCCCAACCCACCCCACCCCAACCCACAACACCCCAACCCACAACACCACACCACACCACACCACACCACACCACACCACACCACACCACACCCCACCGAACCGAACCACACCACACCACACCACACCACACCACGCCACGCCACGCCACGCCACGCCACGCCACGCCACGCCACGCCACGCCACACCACACCACACCACACCACACCACACCACACCACACCACACCACACCACACCACACCACACCACACCACACCACACCACACCACACCACACCACACCACACCACACCACACCACACCACACCACACCACACCACACCACACCACACCACACCACACCACACCACACCACACCACACCACACCACACCACACCACACCACACCACACCACACCACACCACACCACACCACACCACACCACACCACACCACACCACACCACACCACACCACACCACGGGACAACACAGGACAAGACGGGACAGGGTACGGGACAGTAAAACTTATAATAAGCATTAAGCACAGTTAAACTAACAAACCTTACCTTTTTACGATGCGATGATAGTCTGCTGAAGTAACGATAGTTCCTTTTTTTTTTTTGTTGGGGACCGGCCCGAAGTACCAGCCAATGTTTACTCAAAAAATAATATATATAATAAGTGTTATCAATTCAAACTCAAAACTCACACAAGATTAGATCTCATTAAAACGATTAATATGTATATCATTATCATGGAGCTTGTCGAACAAAACATAGCTGAGCACATATAAAGTTGCCTTTAGTTAAAGTTATCATATTAATGCGCTTTTAGAGTTGTAGAGTGGAAACAGGCGCATAGCTACGGCTAGCTAGCTATTCCAAAATTTTTAAAATTTAACGACTGTTATCAGTCGCATAGCGTCATGCCGTTTTTGCTGGCGAATTGATGGCAGTGTAACTGAGATGGTATGCAGTGAAATTGATTCTGTGATGGCGTGCTTATGAGACAGAGTTATTATTAGCATTGCGGTTGATGTTGCGCTCTGATTTCCTTAGTCCCGTTATATTGTATAACATAAAGTTGGGCCATTCGTCTCCAATGCCCTCGTTTTGTTGATCAATGAGCATGTTTTTTATGCACCTTTTGTAGATGTTAAGGTTGAATAGACTTGGCAAGGAAGTTGCTGCGACACTATATCTGTTTATTGCTAGTAGTGGACCTTTGTAGAATACTGAATTATTGTAAGGGTATTTACCGTATTCATCTGACCATGTAGTTGTAAGACTCGAATCCGGATCGGCGACGTTAAATATTGGTGCACTGTTAGGTATTGTTTTCTTTATAGAGGGAGGCACTAAACTTGGGAAGTTTTTCAGCTTATGTATAAAAACTAATGCGTTCTTTACGATGATACTATGAACTGTCAATATTTTGTGTACATAGAAACCAGACTTGGTACTTGCTGGTGGTGTACCATCTTTGTACCAGTAATTAACAAAACCTGGTAGTATTGCTCTAAGACCCATTTTTTGTTTTACAAATAGTGTTTCTATATGGGATTTGGCAGCAAAACCCCAGACGAGGGAGCAGTAATTAAGGTGAGACTGCACAAAGCTGTGATATATTTGTAAACGTGCTTCCAGAGGCAAATATTTTTTAAGTTTGTACATGACTCCAATGTATCTGGCCATTTTCATTTTCATGGCAGAAATATGTTGCGACCAGTTCAGTTTGTTATCTATTATAACTCCTAAGAAACGGGCTTCTGTTTTTCTTTCGATTGTGACACCAGAAATTACTACATCGCGATAAATGAGGTTTCTTTGCCGAGAAAAGATCATATAATTCGTTTTTTTAAGATTTAGAGCTAATCCGTTGTTATCTACCCATTTAACTAAGACATCGCTAAGAATTTTGAGCTTATCATAAACCTCGTTTATATTTTCTCCTGTTAGGAAAATGTTTGCATCATCTGCGTACATGATGAAATTAGCTATTTCTGATATTTGAGGAAGATCGTTTATGTAGATTATAAAAAGGAGAGGTCCCAAAATTGAACCTTGGGGTACACCGTAAATAATGGGGTTGGCTGAGGATTCAGAGGATCCAATTGATACAAACTGGTTTCTGTTCATAAGATATGATTTAAACCAGTTTAAAGCTAGACCTCTTATGCCATAGTGCTCGAGCTTATTCAGGAGTATGGAGTGATCCACAAGGTCAAAGGCTTTGCTAAAGTCAATCAAAAGGAGCAAAGTAACTTGCTTTTTGGACATTGAATTGAGGATTCTGTCTTTAGCATTAAGAAGGGCATGTTCACAAGACCTACCTGGGCGGAAGCCGTATTGATTTTCACAAAGTATATTGTAGGTATCCAAGAAATTTATGACTCGATTGTGCATAAGCTTTTCGTAGACTTTTGAGAAAGTGGCAAGTAGAGATATCGGTCTGTAATTTTTGATGTCAGTTTTAGATCCACCTTTATGTACAGGAACTACTTTTGCCGTTTTCAAGGCTTGGGGAAAGACCCCTTGTTCGAACGAGCTGTTAACAACGTGGGCCAATACAGTGGTAAAATTATGACAGCTGTTGGCAATTTTTAGTGGTTGGATTTTGGTGTCAAGAGTAGCTTTATTCTTAAATAGGTTAATAACGTCTTGAACTTCGGTAGTTGTGACTGGTTTTATGTAGATACTATTTGGAGAAGGGTTGCGAAGTGTCCCCTGGGCCCCACCAGGATCGAACGTGGTCCTACTACTAATTTCAGATTTAATTTTTGGAGCGATGTTTGAGAAGTGATCATTAAATTTTTCTGCTACTGCTGCCGGAGTGCTGACTTGTCCGTTTTCGTCCGACAGTTTTATCGATGTAGGTTTAGCTGGTTTCCTATTCAGAAGACCGTTAATCATCTGCCACTGCTTCTTAGAATTATCTTTGTGTTGTTCGAAGAATTTTTTGTAGTGTATGTTTTTGGCTTTGTCAACGTGTTTAGTGCAAAACTTTTTCAAACGGTCGTATTTTAGCTGGTTCCTATCAACTGGTTCCTTAACAAAATCATGATATGCCTGATTTTTACGTTCTATAGCTTCTTCAAGCCAGGGCAGTATCCATGGTTTGGGATTAACACGTTCATTTTGTCTGCGCTCGGACTGTCTTTTAGTCGGGTAGGCAGCGTTATAAATCCTGTTGTAAGCCGAATTTAAACAATCAAACTGCTGGTTAGCATCATGGGTATTTGTTAGTATTACAGACCAATTTTCTTCCATTATTAAATCTCTAAATTTATGGTTGTTGGCCTCATTAAAACTACGTACGTTGGTTTGAGTTGGATTTTGATTATAAGATGCGGAGCGGTAACTGCTGGTGGATGTATTATCAAGATTAATTGTTGTAACTATCGCTAAGTGATCCGACAGATCTGTCGTTAATACGTTGCAGCTTATTGTATCTTCAAGATTGTTCGTGTAGATATGATCAATAAGCGTGGCACTGTGGTCTGTTATGCGAGTTGGACGTGATACAATTTGGATGAAACCGTATTCTGGGTGAAAATTATCTTTATCCCGGTTGTTGCGACAAGTAAAAATGCTCTTATTAGGGAAAGGAGATTACTCGACGTTTCAATGTAACTACATCGTATTCATGATCTCAAATTATTTGTTATATAGTAGTGTTGAAAGTATTAAAACTCGATGTAGTTACATTGAAACGTCGAGTAATCTCCTTTCCCTAATAAGAGCATTTTTACTTGTCGCAACAACCGGGATAAAGATAATTTTCACCCAGAATACATTACAACAATGCGACTCATAAATAATACTCCAATCCGGATTTTACATTGGATGAAACCGTAAGAGGATGCAATATCTATAATGCTTTGACATGCCTGGTTGCTACTGTGCTTCAGTAAATTTAGGTTAAAATCTCCATGTAACGTCATATGTTTGCGAGAGTGTCTTCCCAGGTTGTGAAGTGTACTTTTAAAAATCTCAAGAAATGCTTCAGGTTTTCTAGCGGGAGAGCGATAAACATTTCCAATTATCTTTGTTCTATTATATCCTTTACACTGGTGGATCTTGATAAATTGAAATTCGCCGCTAGTATTTGAGGGTTCAGGGTTGGGATTGAAAACATCAATTTTATCAGAGTCAACTACACGTTTGTGTATGTATATGGCAAGCCCCCCACCTTTACCCGTTGTGCGGATGGGATCTTGGATATGCGGTTCATGGAATCCATTTAATGTGATGTCGTTTATTCCGTTAGGCAATTTTCCTAGAGTGCAGTTAGTTTCGTTAAAACACAATACATCATACTTATCATATATTTCTATATCTTCTCGTAGTTGATCAATATTTTTGAAAAGGGATCTGATGTTCATGGAAAATGTTTTAAGTTGAGAGGATGTCGACCTTTTCACGTTACGTTGCTGTTTATACTGACAGTGAGTTAGGAAAGCCGAAATGTCACTCCATGTTGAATCCTGGTGCTCTTCATTGGTCATGGCGTCTCCAATAAGATTACATCGACTATTTTGAGCGTATGGATTATAAATAGCGCCATTAAGCTTATTGTAGTCATCGTAAATTTCATAGTAAGTCGCGTAAAATCCAGGAATAAGACTTTCACAACAGCTTGTACAACCTAAATTTTCCTTAAAACATTTGACGTGGACGTTGTTATGGCACCATGAACAGCTGCGGATGTTTTTGGAAGAATAACACCAGCCGCTACAGCTACCACATTTTATTTTGATTATATGACCAGAAGTATCAGTAACATTTCTATTCGCTGCCATTTTAAATTAACTCTTATGCTTGTGGAAGAATTAGAGAATAAAAAATGTATAAATTTATAAATAACGTAAAATATATCTATACTAGTGCAAATCAGATTCTTTCACGAGAACCGGAGGTCCTGTATGCTACAGAATCGTGATCTGAGTCTTATCTACTTATTTGTTAAAAATATTCGCTAAATTAGATGTTACAATATAGTGCCCTTATCTCGATTCTCGGGCTTATCAGTATGATAATATGACTTTACCTAGAGTGTATATTAAAACGTTGTGATTTTGTATGTTGTTGTGTGAAATTGTGTAGTTTTGTGTGGTGATTTTTGCTATTTAGTTGTTTGTGAAGTTTTCGAAAATACTGTTGCACTGAACTTTGACTGAGGAAACGTGCTTGATGCTGGATGGTTGACGAAGGAAAAATCAAGGGACGGGGCAATCATACCACACCACGGGACAACGAACCCAGTAAAACTTAATGGCTGGCGGTATTACTAGAGGTGGTTTAATTTAAACAGACAGCTCGAGCTCACGCACGACATTAAGCTTGATTTGCATGCATGGCGCATTCTAATGTCCAAGCAGCTAGCACGATTCCGCCAATCAGAGTACAGAAATATGCTAAGTTAAAGTTGCAAACTTTTTATCGGCCCAAAATGAAACTTTTCTGGATATTTTAAGATAACTCAAAATCTACATTGTCTTAAATTTCCCTCCTGGGGGTGAAACACTATTTTTACAAGGCGAAAAATTCGCAAAGAAACCAGAAGTCGCTATCTCTTTTACTTTTGAAGTAAGGCCCTGGCCAGTAAGGTTTTCTGGGCATGACAAGACGGGACAGGGTACGGGACAGTAAAACTTATAATAAGCATTAAGCACAGTTAAACTAACAAACCTTACCTTTTTACGATGCGATGATAGTCTGCTGCAGTAAAGATAGTTCCTCAGCTGGATGGTTGACGAAGGAAAAATCAAGGGACGGGGCAATCATACCACACCACGGGACAACGAACCCAGTAAAACTTAATGGCTGGCGGTATTACTAGAGGTGGTTTAATTTAAACAGACAGCTCGAGCTCACGCGCGACATTAAGCTTGATTTGCATGCATGGCGCATTCCAATGTCCAAGCAGCTAGCACGATTCCGCCAATCAGAGTACAGAAATATGCTAAGTTAAAGTTGCAAACTTTTTATCGGCCCAAAATGAAACTTTTCTGGATATTTTAAGATAACTCAAAATCTACATTGTCTTAAATTTCCCTCCTGGGGGTGAAACACTATTTTTACAAGGCGAAAAATTCGCAAAGAAACCAGAAGTCGCTATCTCTTTTACTTTTGAAGTAAGGCCCTGGCCAGTAAGGTTTTCTGGGCATGACAAGACGGGACAGGGTACGGGACAGTAAAACTTATAATAAGCATTAAGCACAGTTAAACTGATTGATTGGGAACCAGCTTTGTTTACTGGTTAATGTTTACTCAAGAATTTATACATACAATAATATATACAATAATTATATACCTAAATCCGCTAATAAGATTTCATTAATTATTGAATACAGGCGCTGCTTAGATAAATGCAATGCCTAGCAACCAACTCTTGCACTAAAAATAAGCTTTAAAACAGTCTGAAGACTATCCAGTCCTGTATAGAAAGTTAAAAGCCTAATAGGCACCCGCTTAGCACTAACTAAAACTTCACTCACACTGAAAAACAAGCATTATCACACATGTACTGATAAATACACTCAATTGCGACTACAGCTGAATATCTGTCCCTCCTTAATGTAAAACTTTTTGTCCGGCTCCGCTAAAGCTTTAGCTCTCATGCTGGCAATCAGCTCCTTTCGGGCTTCCCGCTGCTCCAGTGATCTGTCAGGGCTCAAAAACACAGTCTTAAACTTGGCTGATTGTCGCAATTTCCGAGCGTTTGCTAAGATTTGATGTACGATCAAGGAGCTGGTCAGGCAGACTTTCACTGGGCGAGTACAGGTAGAAGTTTTCTTCTTGCCGAGTCGCTCTACTTCCATCTTCGGTTTCTGCCCTATTTCCTCTAAAACCTCGCCGATTCTTACCTCTAACTCTTCCTGCTCCTCCTCCGGCAAACCGAAAACAAGAAGATTTCGACTACGGTCCTCTTCTGCGACTACGGTCTTCACAACATTTTTTAGGGCTTCTGGGCAGATAACTGGGGCAGTTACCGTCTGTGAATTGCTGACAATTGCGCTGTAAGTCTTAATCTCCTCTTTAACTGAATCAGCGACTGAGGTTTCCACGATTTTCTTCATAGATTCCAGTTTCTCGGACTGACACTGAGAGAGCTCCTGCTGAACGCTGATGAGAGTTTCCTGGTTCTGAATCAACTTTGCCTGAAGAGTTGTGCAGCAATTTCGGTACGACTCCACAGTTTCCATTAAATAGCCAATGTACTCATAAGACCGACTACAAATGCCAACAAGTTCTGGCTTATTCACTGATTTCGCAAACTTCGGATCTGCTATGTCCGTCATCTTTCCGTACGGTTTGCCAAAGTTCCGCAACTGCTCTTTGCTCCAAGAATAAATCTCATCCCACCTGTAGTTAATACTTTCCAAGTCCATCTTTTCCATGATTACACAATACAAGACGAGCGACAGGCTGAGCGGTGTCGTGATAACAGTAGAGATAAGCCTTGCGATAAGAGAGCAACAAATCAGCAGCAAATGTGAATGTGCTATTACTGAACTGTGAAGCTATTACTGAACTGTGACTAACAAACCTTACCTTTTTACGATGCGATGATAGTCTGCTGCAGTAAAGATAGTTCCTCAGCTGGATGGTTAACGAAGGAAAAATCAAGGGACGGGGCAATCATACCACACCACGGGACAACGAACCCAGTAAAACTTAATGGCTGGCGGTATTACAAGAGGTGGTTTAATTTAAACAGACAGCTCGAGCTCACGCGCGACATTAAGCTTGATTTGCATGCATGGCGCATTCTAATGTCCAAGCAGCTAGCACGATTCCGCCAATCAGAGTACAGAAATATGCTAAGTTAAAGTTGCAAACTTTTTATCAGCCCAAAATGAAACTTTTCTGGATATTTTAAGATAACTCAAAATCTACATTGTCTTAAATTTCCCTCCTGGGGGTAAAACACTATTTTTACAAGGCGAAAAATTCGCAAAGAAACCAGAAGTCGCTATCTCTTTTACTTTTGAAGTAAGGCCCTGGCCAGTAAGGTTTTCTGGGCATGACAAGACGGGACAGGGTACGGGACAGTAAAACTTATAATAAGCATTAAGCACAGTTAAACTAACAAACCTTACCTTTTTACGATGCGATGATAGTCTGCTGCAGTAAAGATAGTTCCTCAGCTGGGTGGTTGACGAAGGAAAAATCAAGGGACGGGGCAATCATACCACACCACGGGACAACGAACCCAGTAAAACTTAATGGCTGGCGGTATTACTAGAGGTGGTTTAATTTAAACAGACAGCTCGAGCTCACGCGCGACATTAAGCTTGATTTGCATGCATGGCGCATTCCAATGTCCAAGCAGCTAGCACGATTCCGCCAATCAGAGTACAGAAATATGCTAAGTTAAAGTTGCAAACTTTTTATCGGCCCAAAATGAAACTTTTCTGGATATTTTAAGATAACTCAAAATCTACATTGTCTTAAATTTCCCTCCTGGGGGTGAAACACTATTTTTACAAGGCGAAAAATTCGCAAAGAAACCAGAAGTCGCTATCTCTTTTACTTTTGAAGTAAGGCCCTGGCCAGTAAGGTTTTCTGGGCATGACAAGACGGGACAGGGTACGGGACAGTAAAACTTATAATAAGCATTAAGCACAGTTAAACTAACAAACCTTACCTTTTTACGATGCGATGATAGTCTGCTGCAGTAAAGATAGTTCCTCAGCTGGATGGTTAACGAAGGAAAAATCAAGGGACGGGGCAATCATACCACACCACGGGACAACGAACCCAGTAAAACTTAATGGCTGGCGGTATTACTAGAGGTGGTTTAATTTAAACAGACAGCTCGAGCTCACGCGCGACATTAAGCTTGATTTGCATGCATGGCGCATTCCAATGTCCAAGCAGCTAGCACGATTCCGCCAATCAGAGTACAGAAATATGCTAAGTTAAAGTTGCAAACTTTTTATCGGCCCAAAATGAAACTTTTCTGGATATTTTAAGATAACTCAAAATCTAAATTGTCTTAAATTTCCCTCCTGGGGGTGAAACACTATTTTTACAAGGCGAATAATTCGCAAAGAAACCAGAAGTCGCTATCTCTTTTACTTTTGAAGTAACGCCCTGGCCAGTAAGGTTTTCTGGGCAGGACAAGACGGGACAGGGTACGGGACAGTAAAACTTATAATAAGCATTAAGCACAGTTAAACTAACAAACCTTACCTTTTTACGATGCAATGATAGTCTGCTGCAGTAAAGATAGTTCCTCAGCTGGATGGTTGACGAAGAAAAAATCAAGGGACGGGGCAATCATACCACACCACGGGACAAAGAACCCAGTAAAACTTAATGGCTGGCGGTATTACAAGAGGTGGTTTAATTTAAACAGACAGCTCTAGCTCACGCGCGACATTAAGCTTGATTTGCATGCATGGCGCATTCCAATGTCCAAGCAGCTAGCACGATTCCGCCAATCAGAGTACAGAAATATGCTAAGTTAAAGTTGCAAACTTTTTATCGGCCCAAAATGAAACTTTTCTGGATATTTTAAGATAACTCAAAATCTACATTGTCTTAAATTTCCCTCCTGGGGGTGAAACACTATTTTTACAAGGCGAATAATTCGCAAATAAACCAGAAGTCGCTATCTCTTTTACTTTTGAAGTAAGGCCCTGGCCAGTAAGGTTTTCTGGGCAGGACAAGACGGGACAGGGTACGGGACAGTAAAACTTATAATAAGCATTAAGCACAGTTAAACTAACAAACCTTACCTTTTTACGATGCGATGATAGTCTGCTGCAGTAAAGATAGTTCCTCAGCTGGATGGTTGACGAAGGAAAAATCAAGGGACGGGTAATCATACCACACCACGGGACAACGAACCCAGTAAAACTTAATGGCTGGCGGTATTACTAGAGGTGGTTTAATTTAAACAGACAGCTCGAGCTCACGCGCGACATTAAGCTTGATTTGCATGCATGGCGCATTCCAATGTCCAAGCAGCTAGCACGATTCCGCCAATCAGAGTACAGAAATATGCTAAGTTAAAGTTGCAAACTTTTTATCGGCCCAAAATGAAACTTTTCTGGATATTTCAAGATAACTCAAAATCTACATTGTCTTAAATTTCCCCCCTGGGGGTGAAACGTTATTTTTACAAGGCGAATAATTCGCAAAGAAACCAGAAGTCGCTTTCTCTTTTACTTTTGAAGTAAGGCCCTGGCCAGTAAGGTTTTCTGGGCAGGACAAGACGGGACAGGGTACGGGACAGTAAAACTTATAATAAGCATTAAGCACAGTTAAACTAACAAACCTTACCTTTTTACGATGCGATGATAGTCTGCTGCAGTAAAGATAGTTCCTCAGCTGGATGCTTGACGACTTGGATGATATGATCCTGCAAGACATAATTTAGAAAAATAAAAGGCAAGGATGTTCAGCTCGTGAAAATACTGGTGATAATTATTTGGTAGGCCCTAAAATGACTCGTCCAGATCCAGTCTTATCCTTAAATTGGATATAACTCACCAGCTGATCGAGCACTGAATTGTCTGATTAAAACTTGTGAATCTGACCTCCAGCTCGCTATTTTTGAGATTCGAGCAAATCGAGGATGTTCAAAGAATGCAGGATGTTCAGCTCGTCAAAATACTGGTGAAAATTATTTGGTAGGCCCTAAAATGACTCGTCCAGATCCAGTCTTATCCTTAAAGTTAAATTGGATATAACTCACTAGCTGAACGAGCACTGAATTGTCGGATTAAAACTTGTGCATCTGACCTCCAGCTCGCCATTTTTGAGATTCAAGCAAATCGAGGATGTTCAAAGGATGCAAGATGTTCAGCTCGTCAAAATACTGGTGAAAATTATTTGGTAGGCCCTAAAATGACTCGTCCAGATCCAGTCTTATCCTTAAAGTTAAATTGGATATAACTCACTAGCTGAACGAGCACTGAATTGTCGGATTAAAACTTGTGCATCTGACCTCCAGCTCGCCATTTTTGAGATTCAAGCAAATCGAGGATGTTCAAAGGATGCAAGATGTTCAGCTCGTCAAAATACTGGTGAAAATTATTTGGTAGGCCCTAAAATGACTCGTCCAGATCCAGTCTTATCCTTAAATTGGACATAACTCACCAGCTGAACGAGCACTGAATTGTCGGATTAAAACTTGTGAATCTGACCTCCAGCTCGCCATTTTTGAGATTCAAGCAAATCGAGGATGTTCAAAGAATGCAGGATGTTCAGCTCGTCAAAATACTGGTGAAAATTATTTGGTAGGCCCTAAAATGACTCGTCCAGATCCAGTCTTATCCTTAAAGTTAAATTGGATATAACTCACTAGCTGAACGAGCACTGAATTGTCGGATTAAAACTTGTGAATCTGACCTCCAGCTCGCCATTTTTGAGATTCAAGCAAATCGAGGATGTTCAAAGGATGCAAGATGTTCAGCTCGTCAAAATACTGGTGAAAATTATTTGGTAGGCCCTAAAATGACTCGTCCAGATCCAGTCTTATCCTTAAATTGGACATAACTCACCGGCTGAACGAGCACTGAATTGTCGGATTAAAACTTGTGAACCAGACCTCCAGCTCAAGTAAATCGAGGGAGTTCAAAGGGTGCAGGGTGATCAGCTCGTCAAAATAGGTAACACGACATCTGTCCGACAGCGACATCTGTCCGACAGCACTATTTTCTTGTGTTTGAAGTGATATCTCAAATTTGGAGATTTCTTTTGTGTTTAAGGATATAAAAATCGTTCGGTAGAAAACCTTACCTTATGATAGCAGTTGAGTAGGTAAGCTGCAGTGGAGACAGTTCTTCAGCTGGAGGTTTGATGACTTGGATGACATGATCCTGCAAGACATAATTTATTATCAAACTTTACACAAATCCAAAGTAGTTACTAAGAACATCATAAAGACCTGATAAGTCTACTTAAAAGACTTGCAGAACTGAAAACTTACTATAAATGCAAAAAATGGAACTTAAAACTGAACTTAAAACTGAAACAAGACATAATTTAGAAAAATAAAAGGCAAAAAGACAAAAAATAGCAGACATCCATGTTGTTTTTCTATAAACGGATGGGATAAAATAAATTAAATCAGAGTTTAAAGCGCAGATTATATTAAACGGAAGAGAACGCAAGTGATACAGGCAGAACAGAAAGACGCCTCGGTCACCAAGGTACTTTATTATATTATAACAGTAGCAAACCTATTTCTATATTCAAACAAGAGTATCATTTACAGCTAAAAAATTGTAGTTATCCGAAGTAGTAAAAATAGCTGTAAGGCCTGTACAAAGCGCCTAGTCTCACACAAGATAAGCATCACTTGTAGTATTTGTTATACGACATATCACCCAAAATGTGCTCACCTAACACCTAGCGACATAACTGAACTTACTGGAGAATGGTCTTGCTACAGCTGCATTTCAGAAATTCTTCCAGTGGGCGCCGTCATGCTTCTTTCACCATCACGGCCTATACAAATCCCAGTCTCCAATAAACGAGAAAAATGTCACACTAGCACAAAAATTGGGAATATAAGACAAATGACCAAATTTTGCTACTGTGACAACCTAACCCACAAAAGATGTTTTGCTGGCTCAACAGGCTGCAGAGAATGCTTGAGAAAAATTTTCCTAGCATATGATGTCTCCATTAGACTGCTTCACACGATAAATTTCAGTAACACTATTAGGTTTAACCCCTTTAATCGCGACCACCTATCAAATCAAATAGGTGATCATGATGATACTGATACTGATTTGAATCCATGGGAAACAACGTCTAGTCTTCTAAATAACTGCAAATATTATACTGCGAACGCGATCAAAAATACGAAGGAGTATGATTTAAAAGTTTTCTCGTTAAACGTTAGGTCACTTAATGGGAAAATTGAAGAATTTCGGGAGAATATAGATCAATACACAAAATATGACGTTCTCTGCTTCAATGAAACAAATTGTAACACGGAATGTTTGCCTTTTCAGGGAGAGGAGTTCGAACTAGACGGTTTCTATCCACCGTATGTTCAGACTCCCGCCAGAGCGTCAAATCGTGGTGGGGGACTAGTTATATATGTTAACAAAAAACTATGTGAATCATCTGAAATAAATGTTAAGAGCGCTCTATGTTGCCACGATAATCCTAAGATAGGAGAATTCTTGGTTGCAGAACTTACCTTGAAAGGGCACAAAAACGCGTTAATCTGTAATATATATCGCTCTCCAAGTGGGGACTTGAATGGTTTCCTCCGTAACTTAGCAAGACATCGAAACAAAAATATCATACTGGCCGGTGATACTAACATAGACCTACTAGATTACGGGAGAATAGACTCTGTTACTAAGTATGTGGACACTCTAGCAGAGCATGGATTCGCTCCTGTGATATCAAGACCAACTAGAGTCACAGATCACAGTGCGACTATCATTGACCATATTTTCGTCAATAATTGCCACGCTGTTACAAAATCGGGAGTAATTTCTGAATCAATCTCTGACCACTTGGCAACTTTTGTCACAATTATGGTTGATCAGAAGATACAACAGAAACATCTTCTCGAGTAATAAACGATGACAGCATCAAAAAGTTCGAGAACGACATTTCTGCCGTAGACTGGAACTTGGTTAATAACTATGAATCTGCAGATGAAAAATTTGAGGCTTTCGAGGAAAAATATAGTGAACTATACGACCGAAATTCCCCAATTAAGGCAAAAAAGAATAGACCAGGCCGCCGTAAAAACACAAAGCCGTGGATCCAAGAATGGTTACTGTGCGCATGTGATCGCAAAAATAAATTTTATGAAGATTTTTTCACAAACCCGACCACTGAAAATGATATTAGGTACAAGAAAATGAAGAAATTTGTGAATAAACACGTGGATAAGGCCAAAAACAAATATTACAACGCGTACTTTACAAAATATTCTAGCGACAGCAGAAAACAATGGCAAATGGTTAATAACTTGTTAAACAGAAAGAAAAAAGGCAAAATTAAGATAAACAAAATTAACTATCATGGGAGCGAGATAACAGATTCTCAGCAAATTGCGAATAGCTTCAATGACTATTTCTGCAATATAGCTGAGACTCTTAAGAGAGAAAATGGTCTCGTATGCTCCGAGGGCCGGACTATCGTAACAGAAACTCAAGATAGCAAATTCCGATGATAAACGGAACAGAATGCAACCGCCCATTATTAAGGGATAAAAAAAGAAATGAGACTCCGCTATAAAAATAAACAGCTAAGCGCTCATCGAGTGCACATGATAAACTGACCTATTACGTGATGCTAGGCCGACCAATCACACGCTGAGGGCCAGCTGCGTACTGCTTATCTTTTCTTATTTTATCTTGTAGAACATTAACTGTACTCATAAATGTGCTCATGATTACATCCGGAAACTCCGTAGTATAGCGTCCGACCCTGAGGGTACAGTCTAGTGTCGGGGTTCATATTTTATTGTTCCTGTGCCAAAGAAAGGGGACCTCACTAAGACCGACAACTACAGAGGAATATCTCTGACATCGATAGTCAGTAAAACTCTGAACAAAATGTTGCTGAACAGGATGAAGCCAAGTCTTGAGGAAGTTTTAAGGGACAACCAGAATGGCTTTAGACCTGGTCGCTCTACAACATCGCACATCCTTGCTCTACGAAGAATTATGGAGGGTGCTAGAGCCAAAAATCTTAAGGCCACCATGGTTTTCATTGATTTCAAAAAGGCGTTCGATAGTGTGCATAGAGGTTTGCTCATGAAGATATTAAAAGCATATGGCATACCAGAAGCCATAGTGCGGCTCATTGAGGGTATCTATACGAGCACAAAGGCTAAAGTAGTTACAGCCGATGGTATAACAGAAATTTTTGATATCCTGGCTGGAGTACTGCAAGGAGACACTCTTGCCCCGTACTTGTTCATTATCGTGATTGACTATATCATGACAGTGTCTATAGACGATGATGACTCGGACTCTGGGTTTACCCTCAGGCCTGCACGGAGTAGAAGGATTGGTGCCGAGAAGATCGCAGACGTCGAGTTTGCAGATGATGTTGCCCTTATCACTGATACCATTGAAGGGGCAAAACTACTCCTGGACAGGCTTGAGAAAGCAGCACTGAGTGTTGGGCTAGCCATGAACGGCTCTAAAACTAAGTTCATGACTCTGAACATGACAGAGGAGGCGAGTAGTCTTAATAGCTGTTCTGGAAATCAGCTGGAAAAGGTGACAGACTTTGTTTACCTTGGAGCTTGGATAGCAACAACAGAGAGGGACCTGCGGGTCAGAAAAGCTAAGGCTTGGGCAGCCTGCCACAAGCTAAAGAAGATGTGGAAGTCTGACCTTAGAAGAGGACTAAAGATCCGTCTATTTGTTGCTACTGTGGAGTCAATACTTCTTTATGGTTCTGAAACCTGGACGTTGACAGAGCAATTGAAGAAACGCATTGATGGCTGCTACACTAGAATGCTAAGGATGGCACTTAATGTGGATTGGAAGCAGCGAAAAACCAACAAAGAAGTCTATGGCAACCTACCGAGAGCAACCATGAAGATCCAAGAGCGCAGGATGCGACTAGCAGGCCATATCCACCGGCACCCAGAACTAGTCGCAAACCGCTTGCTACTCTGGGAACCAACTCATGGGGTGCGGAGTAGGGGGAGACCAGCCATGACCTATGTTGATAGCCTACGAGCTGACACGGGTCTCAACGACACTGGAGAAATGGGCGGACTTATGGCGGATAGAGTTTTATGGAGACAGCGCATCAATACTCGGACGCTGAAGCCGCCTTAAGTCAGTAAGTCAGTCATATTTTATAATTAGTACTATCAAGTATAGCTTGGGAGAAATAATAAGGAGGTTGGAAATTAAGGGATTTTTCAATAAAACTAGGTACCGGCTACCCCGTTAACAATTAATTGATTTCGACTTTATGAACTTAATAAACACGACAAAGCATGCTTGGTTACTAACAATATTTCAACAGCACTTAAATTATTCATAACTACGGACTCTTCAAAATACTCAGTAGTATGTATTATAACTCCACTTTTGACCTATTTGACGGCCACTTATTTTTTTCATAATTGCACCGGTTTTTTCCAGGGAGTGCGATTACAAAACTAGTTGCACTGATTTTCTGAAAGATACTGTGATATATTAATAGCTTTCATAGGTGATTTAACGGGTGATACTTGGGTGGTTTGAAAATCCACAGCAGGCAAGCAAACGTTCAAACAATCATCACAACTGCAGATAATAGGGACGGGCCGATTCTTGGTCCATCCCATCCTAGCGGCCAATAGCAATCGATAAGTTATGTCACGTGACTCAGATCCGACCAATCACATAACAGGAGCAATTAGCATCGGACGGTTATCCTATTTAAGTTTTCTTATCTGTATTTGACCCTCTGTTGAGATTGTTATCAGACAGTTTTGTGGAGCTACTAGATTGTACAACTGAGAGAGAGTCGGCGGATGACGTCACTTCGTTTCTCGGAGGAGGTTTCGGGTTGAAGTGGAGGGTTGAAGCGCGCTGTTCTTTGAGTTGCTCAGTGCTCTCAAAACAGTGCGATTAGTTTATAATCTCACTGTTTTTAGAGCAACTAACTACACACTACACAGTCCGTGCGATTATAAACTAATCGCACCGATTATATAACACCAGAAGCGTGGAGATATACGCGAATCTAACTGCGTGTCAGGGAGGGGGCTGTATAATACGATTACACCAGTTATTGCACTCGGTTGCACCTCGTGAAATAACTGGAATAATCGAACTCGGCTTCGCCTCGTGTGATTATTGTATCAATTTACATCGCATTATACGCAGTTAGATTAGCGTATATAATAAGTCAAAATTAAATAGCTATAATTAAAAGGAAATCAGGCTGAGACACGAAAGGCACAATTTAGTAATATAGTAATTGATAAAGATAATTCAAATATTTAATGTGGATATACGAACAATAGTTGATATACAGTTAATATACTGATGTAGAAACTTGATTTCACCAGTAGCATTAAGTCAAATTAACTGATTAAGTATAAAGGTATAAAGAGGTAAAATAATAAAATAACGAAATAAAAAGGAAGTTTTGTTGCAGAACGTGATAAGCGAGCAGAAAGTGCACCTTATTAAAGTCCTTAATAAAGTCAGCGGAACGGTAAAAAGGTACCAATCTCACATACAACACGCGGTAACCATGGTAATCCTGAGCAGTTGTCGATCCAGCCAATAGCAGAGCTTCTCAGTTCACGTGTTGCTTGGTGGCCAATAAGGTGGCGCGCTATACCGGCGAGTGTGCACGGATTCAAACTGACGTATAATAACACTGTGAAATGTGTACGCGGAATTTGTGTGTGTCGATAGAGCTGTTTCTGATCTGCGTTAGTGCAATGCTAATTACTTAATTATAACACACATAACGCCGCCCCTTATTTTCTATTCCGTCCCTCAGCAGTATCGTGGAGGAGTACAAGTTAAAGTTCACTGTATTCCAATTATTGTGCAAGTTTCAGCTTTTTCTCTTGATATACAAACACTTAAAGACTTAACTACTTTTATTCTGTTAATCTGTTGTCTTCTCAAGTTAAAATGTGAGTCATTCGATCGTCAATAAGGTAATAAGTTAAAGTAAATTTCAGAGCCGAATCCCGGTAGCCCATATTATTATAATACAGATTAAATGCATACTGCAGATTACCTTATCGGACCTTATTTGGACGGACATTACATGAACGGACATAATTATGAACGGACATTAATATGAACGCTCGAAGGCATTCAAAACCATCAAAAATCCGAATTTTTTTCAATTTTTTGACGTTTTTTTAATTTCAGCAAATGATTTTTAAATCCATTTTTTATACAGTAAGTAAGAAAAGCAGTCATCGAGCAATGAAAATGTTAAAATATGTGTACATGATCAGTGTCTAATATCACATATAATCTTCATCAAATGAGTTTTCGTGCATGAAATAGTCCATGCTTAAACAAGCATCAGTGATTTCTAGCTATATGGAAACCTTTTTTTATCAAACTACCCCGGTCCTGCATTTCAGTGTTAACTTTTACCAGCCATTCGGCGTGAAGTGGTTTTATCTTAGACAACTTTAGGTTAACCTTAACATTCTAGCTATATGGAAACCTTTTTTTATAAAACTACCCCGGTCCAGCATTTCAGTGTTAACTTTTACCAGCCATTCGGCGTAAAGTGGTTTTATCTTAGACAACTTTAGGTTAACCTTAACATCACGTGGAGCTTTCCTAGCACTGTTTCATTACCTCCCCTCAGTAATATGAACTATAACAACGTCGGACAATGTTCTTGGCAGCACGATTTACCGTAATATCTAGAGGCTGGAACAATTTTGTCATGTTGGCGGGGACTAGCTCATGTTGTTGAGTGCCATAATTTCGTTGACTTTTTCCGCCAAGTGACCCTTGAAAACATCATATACTAGTAGAGTTTTCTGTGCCTCCGGCAGACCAATTGGAGAACCTTTCCGTCGTTAACTTAATATATTACGGCACAATAAAGTTCTCATAGTTGTCATATTCTGGACAAAAAGTTCGAAATGGAAAAATGTTTGAAAAAATTTCAACGGACTTTAACTTGGACGGACATTAATTGAACGGACTTTATTTGAACGGACATTAAGATGAACGCTAGGGCCTCCAGCGTTCAAGTAATGTCCGTCCAAATACGGTCCGATAAGGTACTGCATATTAAATGGGAAAGGCTCGAGCGACCGATTTCATTCTCGGTATCAATTTTCAATTGCGGACGGTTCTTCAAATTAATATCATTTCCTTTTGTTTGGCCATAATCCGTAGAGAGGCCGTATAGAGGCCGTATAATAGAGGCCGTATAGTGGCCATGAAGTGGCCGTATAGAGGTCATATAAAGGCCGTATAGTGGCCGTATAGAGGCCGTATAATGGCCGTATAGAGGCCATAAAGAAGCCGTATAGAGGCCGTATAGTGGCCATAAAGTGGCCATATAGAGGCCATATGTTGGCCGTATAGTATAGAGGCCGTATAATGGCCGTATAGAGGCCGAATAGAGGCCGTATAATAGAGGCCGCATAGTGGCCGTGTAGGGGCCATATAGTGGCTGTATAGAGGCCATATAAAGGCCGTATTATAGAGGCCGTAAAGAGGCCATTTAGAGGCCGTATAGTGGCCGTATTATAGAGGCCGTATAGTGGCCGTATAGAGGCCGTAAAATAGAGGCCGTACAGTAGCCATGAAGTGGCCGTATAGAGGCCATATAAATGCCGTATAGAGGCTGTATAGTGTATAGAGGCCGTATAGTGGCCATATAGAGGCCGTATAGAGGCCATATAGAGGCCGTATAGAGGCCGTATAGTGGCCGTATAGAGGCCGTATAGAGGCCGTATAGTGGCCGTATAGAGGCCGTATAATGGCCGTATAGTGGCCGTATAGTGGCCGTATAGAGGCCATGTAAATGCCGTATAGAGGCTGTATAGTGTATAGAGGCCGTATAGTGGCCATATAGAGGCCGTATAGAGGCCGTATGCAGGCCGTATAGAGGCCGTGTAGTGGCCGTATAGAGGCCGTATAGAGGCCGTATAGTGGCCGTATAGAGGCCGTATAGAGGCCGTATACAGGCCGTATAGAGGCCGTATAGAGGCCGTATGCAGGCCGTATAGAGGCCGTGTAGTGGCCATAAAGTAGCCGTATAGAGGCCATATAAACGCCGTATTATAGTGGCCGTATAGAGGCCGTATACAGGCTGTATAATGGCCGTATAGAGGCCGTATAGAGGCTGTATTATAGTGGCCGTATAATGGCCGTATAGAGGCCGTATAGTGGCCGTATAGAGGCCGTATTATGGCCGTATAGAGGCCGTATAGTGGCCATAAAGTGGCCGTATAGAGGCCATATAAAGGCCGTATAGAGGCCGTATAGAGGCCGTATACAGGCCGTATACAGGCCGTATAGAGGCCGTGTAGTGGCCATAAAGTAGCCGTATAGAGGCCATATAAACGCCGTATAGAGGCCGTATAGTGGCCGTATAATGTCC
This sequence comes from Bolinopsis microptera, assembly GCF_026151205.1. Classification (NCBI taxonomy): domain Eukaryota; kingdom Metazoa; phylum Ctenophora; class Tentaculata; order Lobata; family Bolinopsidae; genus Bolinopsis; species Bolinopsis microptera. The sequence goes on along the minus strand of NC_087078.1, from coordinate 66,331 downwards.
GTATAGAGGCCGTATTATAGAGGCCGTATTATAGAGGCCGTATAGAGCCGAAACCATATGATCCAAGATACTACTACACTACTACACTACTACACTACTACACTACTACACTACTACACTACTACACTACTACACTACTACACTACTACACTACTACACTACTACACTACTACACTACTACACTACTACACTACTACACTACTACACTACTACACTACTACACTACTACACTACTACACTACTACACTACTACACTACTACACTACTACACTACTACACTACTACACTACTACACTACTACACTACTACACTACTACACTACTACACTACTACACTACTACACTACTACACTACTACACTACTACACTACTACACTACTACACTACTACACTACTACACTACTACACTACTACACTACTACACTACTACACTACTACACTACTACACTACTACACTACTACACTACTACACTACTACACTACTACACTACTACACTACTACACTACTACACTACTACACTACTACACTACTACACTACAAGATGCCGGGTGCAAGCCACTTGAACATGTTGGACCAGTTCATCGACAGCCTTAACGACGAGTAAGTATAATATTAATAGCCAGCTAATTGGTTTTCTTTACTGACAGCAATATATTGATTAATTTATTCACTGCTTCTTGTACTTGTAATACTTGCTCCTTCACAAATACTTGTAATGAATTACGGCTGCAAATTTAAGAACGACATGTTCGGTGAAAACATTAACTATAAAATATTATGATGATAAAATTTAAGCTAACGTTTTCACTTTTCAAGTTGCTACGAACTTGCCGACTTGCGTTTAATTCCTAAACAAAAGACGCACAGTGACAGAGACAGAGACAATACAAATTATAAGAAGCGCAGACAGGGGCAGAGACAGAGACAATACAAATTATAAGAAGCACATTAAACTTATAAGATCCTACCTTATTACGATGATTGTTGATTAGGTATGTTGCATGAGTGGATATTATTCTTCAGCTGGAGACTTTTCACCTGGGAAACAGGTGCTAGGTTACAGTTGCTAGGTTACAGTTGCTAGGTTACAGTTGCTAGGTTACAGTTGCTAGGTTACAGTTGCTAGGTTACAGTTGCTAGGTTACAGTTGCTAGGTTACAGTTGCTAGGTTACAGTTGCTAGGTTGCAGTTGCTAGGTTGCAGTTGCTAGGTTGCAGTTGCTAGGTTGCAGTTGCTAGGTTGCAGTTGCTAGGTTGCAGTTGCTAGGTTGCAGTTGCTAGGTTGCAGTTGCTAGGTTGCAGTTGCTAGGTTGCAGTTGCTAGGTTACAGTTGCTAGGTTACAGTTGCTAGGTTACAGTTGCTAGGTTACAGTTGCTAGGTTACAGTTGCTAGGTTACAGTTGCTAGGTTACAGTTGCTAGGTTACAGTTGCTAGGTTACAGTTGCTAGGTTACAGTTGCTAGGTTACAGTTGCTAGGTTACAGTTGCTAGGTTACAGTTGCTAGGTTACAGTTGCTAGGTTACAGTTGCTAGGTTACAGTTGCTAGGTTACAGTTGCTAGGTTACAGTTGCTAGGTTACAGTTGCTAGGTTACAGTTGCTAGGTTACAGTTGCTAGGTTACAGTTGCTAGGTTACAGTTGCTAGGTTACAGTTGCTAGGTTACAGTTGCTAGGTTACAGTTGCTAGGTTACAGTTGCTAGGTTACAGTTGCTAGGTTACAGTTGCTAGGTTACAGTTGCTAGGTTACAGTTGCTAGGTTACAGTTGCTAGGTTACAGTTGCTAGGTTACAGTTGCTAGGTTACAGTTGCTAGGTTACAGTTGCTAGGTTACAGTTGCTAGGTTACAGTTGCTAGGTTACAGTTGCTAGGTTACAGTTGCTAGGTTACAGTTGCTAGGTTACAGTTGCTAGGTTACAGTTGCTAGGTTACAGTTGCTAGGTTACAGTTGCTAGGTTACAGTTGCTAGGTTACAGTTGCTAGGTTACAGTTGCTAGGTTACAGTTGCTAGGTTACAGTTGCTAGGTTACAGTTGCTAGGTTACAGTTGCTAGGTTACAGTTGCTAGGTTACAGTTGCTAGGTTACAGTTGCTAGGTTACAGTTGCTAGGTTACAGTTGCTAGGTTACAGTTGCTAGGTTACAGTTGCTAGGTTACAGTTGCTAGGTTACAGTTGCTAGGTTACAGTTGCTAGGTTACAGTTGCTAGGTTACAGTTGCTAGGTTACAGTTGCTAGGTTACAGTTGCTAGGTTACAGTTGCTAGGTTACAGTTGCTAGGTTACAGTTGCTAGGTTACAGTTGCTAGGTTACAGTTGCTAGGTTACAGTTGCTAGGTTACAGTTGCTAGGTTACAGTTGCTAGGTTACAGTTGCTAGGTTACAGTTGCTAGGTTACAGTTGCTAGGTTACAGTTGCTAGGTTACAGTTGCTAGGTTACAGTTGCTAGGTTACAGTTGCTAGGTTACAGTTGCTAGGTTACAGTTGCTAGGTTACAGTTGCTAGGTTACAGTTGCTAGGTTACAGTTGCTAGGTTACAGTTGCTAGGTTACAGTTGCTAGGTTACAGTTGCTAGGTTACAGTTGCTAGGTTACAGTTGCTAGGTTACAGTTGCTAGGTTACAGTTGCTAGGTTACAGTTGCTAGGTTACAGTTGCTAGGTTACAGTTGCTAGGTTACAGTTGCTAGGTTACAGTTGCTAGGTTACAGTTGCTAGGTTACAGTTGCTAGGTTACAGTTGCTAGGTTACAGTTGCTAGGTTACAGTTGCTAGGTTACAGTTGCTAGGTTACAGTTGCTAGGTTACAGTTGCTAGGTTACAGTTGCTAAGTTACAGTTGCTAGATTACAGTTGCTAGGTTACAGTTGCTAGGTTACAGTTGCTAGGTTACAGTTGCTAGGTTACAGTTGCTAGGTTACACCTTAATAACTTGAATTACATGATCCTGCAAACCATAATTTAGCACAATAAAATGAAAAGCGCAAAACATACTGTTATGTAGCAGACATCCAGTCTGTTTTTCTGTAAACAGTAAACGGAAGGGATGAAATAAATTAAATCCGATTTCAGCAGACAACGGTAAAACGGAGCAAAAAGGAAGGGCACATCGTATTTGTCAAGAGATAAAAACAGAAACGTAATAGGGCTGTGCTATTATGGATAACAGGCAGACGCCTCGATCACCATGGTAACGTTATGAGCAGACCATTGACCAATCAGTGAAGTTTCTTCTTATCACGTGACGCTAGGCCGACCAATCGCAGTGTTGCCATGGTAACGACCAATCACAACGCGCGCACGAACCGTGTCCTGAGCTTATCATTTCTTATGATTACCTATCTTATAGAAGATAAAATGTACAGTTAAATAAACATGTGCTAAGGAGCCAGGAAACTCTGTCGTGTCTCGTACGACCCTGAGGGTGCTGAATTGGGGCTGATGTTTTGTAAAGTTGTAATTATTGCTACATTATATTATTATCATAATATATAATGATGGTGGAAAATCTGGGGATAGATATTTGAACCGCCAGGTTATACTACAGTCTGTTGATTTGTAAAAAATATGCCACCTAAGGTATTTAGAGTGAGACGGACTGTGTAGTTCTAAAATTTGGGAGCAGTACTCGCGAACTCTGGAGTCCCCCGCTCTAGAGTACTGCTCCCTTACAATTTGTATTACAGTCAGTTTAAATACAGTTGACTATTCATGGCGAGCACCTCTTTTTGCAAATAGTTTGAGCTGAATTGATTGTTTGATCGGCCACACTGATTAATTCTCAATTCTCATTGTGCAATGTACATTTGACGTGTTACCATGGCAACAGAGATTCTTGGCGACTCCTTGTCTGGATTGATTCATGAGATACGCAGTTTTTAATCTGCGTCGATGATATTAAGCGATTAACATTTCGTTAACTGTTCATCAATTCGGTTAATATGTAATACGAATGCTGAATTTGTTTTTTATATTTAGGCCGGATTTTCGCTTGTTGTTATAATATTGTGTTCCGAGTAGAAACTTAGCCTATTTTTAGAATCTGTCCTTGTAATTATGTAATAGTAGTATAGCTGTAATAGATGCGTACACTCACATTCGTGGTGAGTGCCTGCATTTTGATCGTTTACATGGAACATAGTAACCATAGTAACAGTGTAGTTTACATGGAACAATAAGCTGACACATTTTTGATACCGGTTTTTTGTGAGTCACCCTACTGTGTTCTAACCAGTAATTTTGCCCTGTTTAGCAACAGGATTTTCTGGTAAATTTGCAACTCAAGTCCGAAATCGATGCTATGAATGGTGGAAACTGTGAAGCTTGAAACAACGCCCGCTGGTGGATATTAAAAAAACACGTGTTCATCATCTTCTAGGTTAGGACAAATTATATAGTTGCCTATCTTATCTGTTATACTAACCCTAAACTGTACCCATTAGGAATATAGTTGGATCGTCACATGATTATTACCGAAACAACTTTCTGTTGCCATGGTAACATGACCGACACAGCTCATGCAGGGTGTCCACGTGTCCACTTTCCCCACATCCAGAAACACGCCATCTTGCCAGGCATCCTGGGAGGAAATTTTTTTTTGGGAGGAAAAACGGGAGAAAAAGAGGAAATTTTTGAGAAGTTACTCCTAAATTTCGAAATATTTTTTTGGAATGAAGACAAATTAATTGAGGAAATTTTTGAAGAAAATGTTTCGATTGTATAAAAATCAAAGAGGAACATCCTGTCAGTTTTGGAACACAGTGAAATATTCTGATTGGAGAATGCAGATTGCTGTTGTGAAGTTATCAAATTTACGTGAGTACTTGATTCTTTTCAATCCCAGTTTATTGCTGTCCTACAAATTTCTTTAATGCCAAATGCCGTCTAAAACACCCTATTTCGCAAAAAAATTCCAGCCCCCGCCAAGGGGCTTCGCCCCTGGACCCTGCTGGGGGCTGCGCCCCCAGACCCCTGCCACAGCTTGCTCGCCAACAGCCCCCTCCCCAAACTTGCGAGCGAAGCGTGCGGGCCACAGAATTTAGAAAAAAACTCATCTGGGAGGAAATATAAAACTTTCTGGATATGGGCCACTTTCCATGAAGTCTGCAGACTCCAGGGAACATTTTGATAAAAGTATAAGATAAAAACGTAATTATCTTTTAGCTTACACTCTCTCATCTAACCATCTTGATGTGTAAACATTGTTACCATGGCAACAACTGTAAACACACGGTTTTCTTTCCTGTACATTTGAATATTGTCTACGTTTGCTCTGTAAATACGCTCTGTGAAAATACGGGTGTTTCATGGGCAGTTCTTCTGACAGTTCTAGTAGTTCCAGCAGCGAGGAGAAAACATCTAGATCTAAAAGTTCTAGATCTAAAAGTTCTAGATCTAAAAGTTCTAGATCTAAAAGTTCAAGGTCTAAAAGCTCCCGGACAAAGACCGAAAAGACAAGCGCAGAACAATCTTCGAGCAACAGCAGCAGCAGTAGTAGTAGTAGTAGCTCCAGCAGCAGCTCCAGCAGCAGCAGTAGTAGTAGCTCGAGCAGTAGTAGAACAAGTGCTCCCGCAACATCGACTGCACCGTGTCTTGTGGACCAGGAAACTCAAGTAACACCAAAACCCTCAACTACACCGCCTCCGAAACCCTCAACTCCACCACCTCCGAAACCAACTCCACCGCCTCCAAAGCCGGTTACACCGCCTCCAGTGAAACCAAGGACCCCTACACCACCTCCCCCAAAAACCCGAACCCCCACACCGCCTCCCCCTAAACCAGCTAGCCCTCCCCCTAAACCAGCTAGCCCTCCCCCTAAACCAGCTAGCCCTCCCCCTAAACCAGCTACTCCCCCTAAACCAGCTACACCCCCACCTACTCCTCCTCCTAAAATGAGTACTCCTTCACCAGAGCCCCCTTCCCCCGCTAGGTCCCCATTCTCACTGGACAATCTGCCGGTTATTGAGAATCTACCTCCTCTTGAGCTGCCAGCTGTTGTTGACGTGAGTTAACTTTGCTTTCTTAATCTTTGCTTTCTTAATCAGCAATAAAGTTACACTTGACCAGATGTTACAATAATAAGTTAATAAATTTCACTTTTCAGTTACTACATTTACACATGAGTAGAGTTATTTCTTTTTACATTTCGCTCTCTTCCCAGGTGAAAAGTCGGGATAGGTGGGCTGGTAAACTTACATTCTTTTCCCAGGTGTAACCTAGCAACTGTAACCTAGCAACTGTTTCCCAGGTGAAAAGTCGGGATAGGTGGGCTGGTAAACTTACATTCTGGTTCGCTTCTGTAGCTGCTTCCTGTAGTCTACCTAACATGTGGAAATTTCCTTATCTGGTTAAGTAAGTAACTAACTGGGCATCACGTGCTAGTTAGGTATCACGTGCTAGTATAGGGGTGAATGAGTTGTTGCCATATATATACAACCCCCCCCCCCCTCCGGAAAATAACGCTATATTTCAGTAAACACGGTGGATTTACCTTCCTGATACCGTACGTTTTGGCTTTGGTTTTGATAGGGATGCCACTTTTAACCGTGGAGCTAACTATAGGTCAAATGTTTCAAGGTAAATATCAAAGTTATATCTATTTCTAAGGAGATAATGAACATTCAGTGATGAGAGCAGTTTGAATGTGTTGTAACCAGAGTTTCCATAGTAACCATAGTAACCCTACTCTCCGCTCTGATAAACCTAACATGTGTAGGAGGAGCAGTTGAAGCGTTTGGGAACCTGAATCCCAGATTACGTGGAGTAGGAGTAGCCACTGTTATTGGAGGGTTTATTGTAGCCGTCTACAATGTTATAGTGCTCGGCTGGAGTGGGATTTACTTTGTTAAAAGTTTCGATCCGATCAACAACAAGGTGCCGTGGCAAGATGGAGGGGTGGACAACTTTATCACTGATTACGTTCTCAAGGTAATGTTATTTGTTATCAAGATCACTACTAGGTCACTAGGTTACTAGGTTACTAGGTAACTAGGTAACTAGGTTACTAGGTAACTAGGTAACTAGGTTACTAGGTAACTAGGTTACTAGGTAACCCAGCCCACTAACACTTCAGAACACTACAATATCAGACAGCAGCATGGTTGTAAGTGGAAGAGTACTTCTTGCTGTGATAATCTGCTGGTTTCTCGTCTTCTTCTGTGTTTTCCGGTCACTCCGGAGTATTGGGGCTGTGGTGAAGATACTGGCGCCTTTACCAGTAGCAGTTCTTATTGGAGTTACTGTTAGGTTAGTAACAGTTCTTATAGCTTTACCAGTAGCAGTTCTTATTGGAGTTACTGTTAGGTTAGTAACAGTTCTTATAGCTTTAGCTTTATATGGATTACTTTTAGATTAATACTATGGAACTGATCGAGCATATACATATATAATTATATATGTATATATGACACTGATGATTGCATTTGCATGAAACTTTGAGTTTGTAGAATCGTTGTTTTCATTGTATTATATATATATAAGAGCATATATACATATTATATATACATATTATATATATATAATAATATATATATTATATATGTATATATTATATATATATAATAATATACATATTATATATATACATATTATATATATATATATTTATTTAACCACCTATTTTCAATTATTTGCTGCGTAGACCCAGCCCACTAAAGAAGAAAATTTCACACAGGGCAGTTTTCCTAGACGGAGCCGTTGACGGATTTGAGAAATACTTGGTTCAGTGGAACTCAACAAAGCTAGCTAATACTGATGTCTGGTCCGATGCCACTAGTAAGTGGAGCACTGTTACTAGGTTACTAGGTTAATAGGTTACTAGGTTACTAGGTTACTAGGTTACTAGGTTACTAGGTTACTAGGTTACTAGGTTACTAGGTTAATAGGTTAATAGGTTACTAGGTTACTAGGTTACTGGGTTACTAGGTTACTACTGCGTTACTGGGTTACTAGGTTACTGGGTTACTGGGTTACTAGGTTACTAGGATACTAGGTAACTGTGTTACTAGGTTACTGGGTTACTATGCTACTAGGTTACTAGGTTACTAGGTTACGGGGTTACTGGGTTATTAGGTTACTAGGTTACTAGGTTACTAGGTTACTAGGTTACTAGGTTACCAGTTTACTAGGTTACTAGGTTACTAGTTTACTAGGTTACTAGGTTACTGGGTTACTGGGTTACTAGGTTACTAGGATACTAGGTTACTGTGTTACTGGGTTGCTAGGTTACTAGGTTACTGGGTTGCTAGGTTACTAGGTTACTGGGTTACTAGGTTACTAAGTTACTAGGTTACTGGGTTACTGGGTTATTGGGTTACTAGGTTACTAGGTTATTGGATTACTAAGTTACTGGGTTACTGGGTTACTATGTTACTAGGTTACTAGGTTACTGGGTTGATAGGTTACTGGGTTACTGGGTTACTAGGTTACTAGGTTACTGGGTTACTAGGTTACTAGGTTACTAAGTTACTAGGTTTCTGGGTTACTAAGTTACTAGGTTTCTGGGTTACTGGGTTACAGGGTTACTGGGTTACTAGGTTACTAGGTTGCTAGGTTACTAGGTTACTAGGTTACTAGGTTACTATGTTACTATGTTACTAGGTTACTAGGTTACTAGGTTACTAGGTTACTAGGTTACTATGTTACTAGGTTACTAGGTTACTAGGTTACTAGGTTACTAGGTTACTAGGTTACTAGGTTACTAGGTTACTAATGTACTGTTTCAGGTCAGGTGTTGTACACTCTTACAGTGTGTTTAGGAGTAATGACGTCTTACGCCTCCTTCAACCCCCGCTCTCAGAATATAGCTATAGGTTAGTTAAAACAAAATGAGACAGTATCTATTTTAAAATGTGGATTCTACTGCCGTTGTTGAAGAAAATGATATCTACATCACTCAAAAATAAATCATCTCATTTTCTGTCCGAATAATTCAACAAACTCTAAACGTTGACGTTTATCTCAATATCACCGCTCATATAAGAATATAATCTGTCTGGTTAGTGTAGTTACTAGTTAACTACACTAGTAACCTAGTAACTACACTCAGATAAGAATATAATCTGTCTGGTGGATCTAGTGGTGTCTGTGCTGGGAGGAGCTGTTATTTACCTGGTGCTGGGACACAAGGCTCACACGTGCAAGATGCAGGATCTTGTTCCTTGTGATCAGATATTTGATTCTAATGGAATACACCTCCTCTTCAAGGTGAGAGCAACTGTAGTCACTAGCTAGGCTGTGTTACTATGGTAACAGGCTGCGTGGATATTATTTATATTGATCATGATACTTGATATATTATCTTCTTTGTAGCCACTCAGACCGGAAATGTTTCATGGATGATTGCTCCTGTAAGAATAAGGAACTTGTAGCTAGGTGATATTTTCCATCCACCATTTTGAAAAAATATAAAGTGGAAGGTTACGAATGGAGGTTTTTGCAGAAAAACGTGGATTTTGGAGAACGAGATAGGTGGGTTCAAATATGTCGTGTGTCCTTCCTTCCTTCCTTCCGTTCGTTACCACGCAACGTAAAAGCTGCGCGCGCGCGCAAAAATTAATCACTGATGCATTGTGCTTCCTACAGACGAGGGGTCTACTTAGGACTCTGCCTCGCGTGACGTCACGTTAATGTAGATAAATGATCGCGCGACAAAATTCAGTCTTTCTGCTAATTACACTTAAAGTTACGTTTCCATTCTTTTCAATTGCAATTTACGAACCTTTAATCTAAATTGATGAAGTACAAGTTGTTAATCATTTTATTTCTACTGGGATGTTCCACCGACTTGGCACCGGATAATATAATAAAATATGATATTTGTTTTGATGAGGTAAATGTTGCTGTTACAGGGTTTTTCTTGGAATGTTTTGATTTGTTTTGTATGGTATTGTGTTACTTTGGAAACCAAGTACTATTGCCTGCAATAGATTTTACCTCGAGGAGTTTGGTTAATGTGCAATATTACTTTTGTCATAATGTACACATTTGGTTATTATTCAATCGACTGACGTTTGTTTACAAGCACTCTGACTACGGCGTCAGCTCATTCTACACCTTCACGAGAACATTCTTCGTGCGGGGAGCTTTAGCGGCTACTTCTGTCCTGGTTGTGCTGATGTTTGCGTCGTCGATGAACACTGGAGTCCTCGTAGGTTATGGTGAGTTCGTTTAAAGTTGAAATTGCACGTCTGCTACTTGAAGTTTCGTTTCCTTGAGCTTTTCTGTGCTCTATTAGATTGGTTGTTGAAGATATCATTGTATAATAAATAGCAATCCTATTTATAGGTCGTCTGCTCTCTACACCCAGTCTGTGGACGGTTCTAATGAACCCTCAACAGCTTTTCGTGGTCGCCCTTCAACCACAGAACACCTTGGTTTTGGCTTCAGGAGCTGTGTTGAGTGTTGAATTTTATTTGCAGTTTATTTTTCAAAGTTGTTGCAACGTTAACATCATGTCAACATTGAATTTAATTTATAATCTGGTTTTGGCTCAATTAATTTATTTGACATCTACAGTTGAAGCTGTTAGCGCTCAGTTACAGAACCTCGAGGTTGCTGGCCTACTGCCATCTAGTCCCGCCATCCTCATTCTTCAACTGGTCGTAAATGCTATGGCTGGTGATTTGTCTCCTTCTGCTGTTTGGTCCAGGATGTGCCTAATACTATCAGGCGATGTGGAAACTAACCCGGGACCTGTACAGTTTAAGTGCAACACCGCCAGCTCCTCTCCTGAGGAGTTCGTCTATACTGATAAAAACGTGAGTAATTAAATGTTATGATTTTACTAAAATATGTACACATTTTCTAGATTGTTGTACAGTAAACCCCAACAGATGTACAAGCATTACAAGTACAACTTACACTTCATTTATGTTTGTGGGAGCTTTACATTACACGATGATTGAGAAATTTTTTTTTTCAGGTTGTGGTTCTAGGAGATTCGATGGTTAAATACATTAATTCCGAATGTCCCGAAGAACCTACACGTTTATATCCGAAATCATACCGTGGACTACATGTTTTCTCTTACCGTGGTATGGACACTGAGCACGTGGCAGACGAGGTAACCAACATCAATCCTCGGAACTTGCCGCAGATAGATGCTGTGTACGTCATGGTGGGAACTAACAATATAAAAGGTAGGTGTTCGTGTGATAGTGTTACGTTTGCAGAAATGTTCACTGACCTTATAAACTGTGTGCATCATAAGTTTCCGAAGGCTACTGTTTTTGTAAATATTGTTTTGCCTCGTTTTGATTATTATAATCGTGAAAGATCATATTTTCTTTCTAAAATTGATGACTTTAACGCTGAATTGGTTTCTTTACGTAATCAACTTAATTTCGTATTAGTTTCTAACCCTTTTCACATCACTCATAATGATGCTTTATCTTACATCCAGCGTACGGATAAATTACATTTCAGCTACACAGGTAACATTTTGTTTAAAAAGATTGTAAAGGCTAACATTCACTGCTATTTTTATGGTTTTGCTAGTATCCCCACTCATCTCCGTCATTTGGTAGACAGTTCACTGCATCCCCTTTACCCTCACAATTTCCTGATCAGTCTGATAGCTTGTGGGACTTAACTCCGGGTTATTCTCCATCTACTACTTCTCCTGCTTCTGCTACACCTGCTGCACCTGCTCCTTCTGCTCAATCTGCTCCATCTGCACCGGCTCCTCCTGCACCTGCTCCTGCTGCACTTGCTTCATCTGCTGCACCTGCTCCTGCTCCTGCTCCATCTGTACCTGCTGCACCGGCTCCTGCTGCACCGGCTCCTGCTGCACTTGCTCTTGCTGCATCTGCTCCTCCTGCTCCAGCTGCTCCTTCTGCACCGGCTCCTCCTGCACCTGCTCCTGCTGCACCTGCTTCATCTGCTACACCTGCTGCACCTGCTCCTCCTCCTGCTCCATCTGAACCTGCTGCAACGGCTCCTGCTGCACTTGCTCTTGCTGCATCTGCTCCTGCTCCATTTGCTCCTTCTGCACCGGTTCCTCATGCACCTGCTCCTGCTGCACCTGCTTCATCTGCTGCACCGACTTCTCCTGCACCTGTTTCACCTGCACCTGCTGTACCTGCTCCTCCTGCACCTGCTCCATCTGCCCTACCTGCTCCTCCTGCACCTGCTGCATCTACTCCAGCTTTACCTGTACCTGCTGCACCTGATCCTGCACCCGATCCTGCTCCGTACAATTCCTCGAAGTGTCCGGATTGGCTTCAGAAAAGGCTAGCCTATTACAAGAATCTACTTCCGGTGCGTATTGCTAAAAATGTCGAGGAACTTTTACTATCAAAAGTTGAACAAGGTATATTTGTTAGGCAGGGTACCAACTCATCGCAGGTCCTTCTTTTCGGCAAAGATAAATATGTTTACAACAGGGCTACTAAACATCTAAAACCCATCCCCATTCATTCAGAGCCTATACTACAACAAATTTTGTCCATTGTCAATGTTAAACTGTCCGCCAACTTTAACAGCATATTGGTCAACTTTTACAAAGATCCCTCTACCATCCTACCATATCACAAGGACGATGAACGGCATTTGGACAAGTCTGCCAAAATAGCGACTCTATCAATTGGGGCTACACGTTACATGGACTTTGCCTCGTGTAAATGGGACCGCCCCTCGTTCAGTCAGCAGCTTCTGTCTAATTCGTTGTTTGTTATGGATCCTGAGTCACAGGTAGCGTACTTCCATCGTATAGCTCGCGGTAGTAACTCTCGTCTTTGCCAAGGCTACCGTTTCAGTCTTACTTTCAGAACACTTAAGCCAAGCACCCTCGATAAGACTGAAGGGGTGTCCTCATCCGGCCGTGTTTCTTTAAAGCCCAGCACCCTCGATAAGACTGAAGGGATGTCCTCATCCGGCCCTGTTTCTTTAAAGCCCAGCACCCTCGATAAGACTGAAGGGGTGTCCTCATCCGGCCGTGTTTCTTTAAAGCCCAGCACCCTCGATAAGACTGAAGGGGTGTCCTCATCCGGCCGTGTTTCTTTAAAGCCCAGCACCCTCGATAAGACTGAAGGGGTGTCCTCATCCCGCCCTGTTTCTTTAAAGCCCAGCACCCTCGATAAGACTGAAGGGGTGTCCTCATCCGGCCCTGTTTCTTTAAAGCCCAGCACCCTCGATAAGACTGAAGGGGTGTTGTCATCTTACCCTCTTTCCATACATCCCAGCACCCCTGGTGAGGATAACAAGATACAGGTGTCACCATCATCCTCCGTTCTTCAAGCACCTATAATTGTCCCCAGCATGAGTCACAAGCCTATTTCTACGGAGTTTCGTCAATTGCCACTTTTTCTTCGGATCCCTGCACCTTTTATAAGCCTAACAGGCTGTCACCATCTGCCACTGCTTCCCTGTACCCCTGATATGACTGAAGGGACCGGAGTGTCATTATCTGCTACTCATCCTACGGAACCCCTTATCCCTGATATGACTGAAGGGACCGGGGTGTCATTATCTGTCACTCTTCCTTCGGAACCCTGCATCCCCGATATGACTGAAGGGACCGGGGTGTCATTATCTGTCACTCTTCCTTCGGAACCCTGCATCCCTGATATGACTGAAGGGACCGGGGTGTCATTATCTGCTGCTCATCCTTCGGAACCCTGCATCCCCGATATGACTGAAGGGACCGGGGTGTCCTCATCATCTTCTGCATATGCACCCCT